>NC_064639.1:130912655-131137028 GCF_023864345.2 Schistocerca serialis cubense
CCTTTTCTTAATCTATTTTCTAATATACGTCGTAGGGTCAGTATTGACTGGCATGTTCCAACATTTCTACGGATTCCAAATTGATCTTCCCCGAGGTTGGCTTCTACCAGTTTTTCCACTCGTCTGTGAAGAATTCGTGTTAGTATTTTGCAGCCATGGCTTATTAAACTGATAGTTTGGTAATTTTCAGATCTATCAACACCTGCTTTCTTTGGGATCGGAATTATTATATTCTTCTTGAAGTCTGAGGGTATTTCACCTGTCTCATACATCTTGCTCACCAGATGGTAGAGTTTTGTTAGGCCTGGCTCTCTCTAAGCTGTCGGTAGTTCTAATGGAATGTTGTCTACTCCCAGGGCCTTTTTTCAACTTAGGTCTTTCAGTGCTCTGTCAAACTCTTCACGCAGTATCATATCTCCCATTTCATCTTCATCTACATCCTCTTCCATTTCCAAAATATAGTCCTCAAGTACATTGCCCTTGTATAGACCCTCTATATACTCCTTCCACCTTTCTGCTTTCCCTTCTTTGCTTAGAACTGGGTTTCCATCTGAGCTCTTGATATTCATGCAAGTGGTTCTCTTTTCTCCAAAGGTCTCTGTAATTTTCCTGTAGGCAGTATCTATCTTACCCCTAGTGAGATAAGCCTCTACATCCTTACATTTGTCCTCTAGCCATCCCTGCTTAGCCATTTTGCACTTCCAGTCGATCTCATTTTTGGGACGTTTGTATTCCTTTTTGCCTGCTTCATTTACTGCATTTTTATATTTTCTCCTTTCATCAATTAAATTCAATATCTCTTCCATTACCCAAGGATTTCTATTAGCCCTCATCTTTTTACCTACTTGACCCTCTACTACCTTCACTATTTCATCTCTCAAAGCTACCCATTCTTCTTCTACTGTATTTCTTTCCCCCATTTTTGTCAATCGTTCCCTAATGCTTTCCCTGAAGCTCTCTACAACCTCCGGTTCTTTCAGTTTATCCAGGTCCCATCTCCTCAAATTCCCACCTTTTTGCAGTTTCTTCAGTTTTAATCTACAGTTCATAACCAATAGATTGTGGTCAGAGTCCAAGAGGATGCCATCATCATTTAACCATACAGTAAAGCTGCATGCCCTCAGGAAAAATTATGACTGTAGTTTCTCCTTGCTTTCAGCCGTTCGCAGTGCCAGCACAGCAAGGCTGAATCATCCAGACTGTTGCTCCTGCAACTACTGAAAAGCTGCTGCCCCTCTTCAGGAACCACACGTTTATCTGGCCTCTCAACTGATACCCCTCCATTGTGGTTGCACCTACGGTACGGCTATCTGTATCGCTGAGGCACACAAGCCTCCCCACCAATGGCAGGGTCCATGTTTCATGGGGGAGGGGGGGGGGGGGGGGGGGTGGGGGGGGGGCAGAATGAGTTAAGTAAAGATGAATGATTTTTCATAATCCAAATGATCAATTTATGTCTTGTGTTTAATTTTTCTTTACAGACTTGACCTTTCAATCATCTCCACAGGCAAAATTCTAAATGGGTGACGATGGGAGACCTTGGTGGTAAAGACATGTGACAACTTTGCTGATCCATCTTCTTATAACTGGAACGCGCAGGGGCCCTGACATGCTGGAACAATA
This sequence comes from Schistocerca serialis cubense, assembly GCF_023864345.2. NCBI lineage: Eukaryota > Metazoa > Arthropoda > Insecta > Orthoptera > Acrididae > Schistocerca > Schistocerca serialis. Next base: position 130,914,279 of record NC_064639.1, read on the forward strand.
TCCCACCCTTGTAGTCAAAGGAAACCCTTTTAATAATGCTTGAGGCTCATTTACAAGAAAATCTACATAACGGAGATCTGCAGGACAATGTAGTAACACAACAGATTCAATCGACTGACTATATATAATGTCTCAACACACACTTACAGAAAAGTGTTCCTCACAATATGTCTCCACATAGAATGTAGGTTTTCAGCGGACCACCGATATGTGTTACAAGTCTTACTGATACCATCATATGCGAAAGTTGCTTCAGCAGTAAACTGTATTGGTGGGATTATTTAGCAATTTGCAATTAGCCAACAATAAAAATCCAATTGTGTACCTTGATGTGTCCGTGTGAGTTGCATTTGCTGGAGTTTGTGTGTGTGTATGCTGTTTAATTCTGATGAAGCCTTGTTTGACGGTCTTCGTGTGCCTATCTGCGATTCAGCATCCCTGCTATATGGTAATTTCATGAGCCTCAATGCACCTTTGATGACTTTGGTGTCCCTAACCTGCCCCACTTATCCAACGGGGAAGAGGAGACCTACAATTTAATGTGGAATCCGAATCATGTTGTTTCTGGCGACTCCTCACATCGCTGACAAGATGAACGCTAGGATAAAATGAAGGCATAAAAGTTTCCAGGCACATGCCACAGGCTTTACCACAAGATCACCAGGCACCAGAAATGTATAAATAGTTCATCTATAGGATTTGATGACTGAGTTTGTGGGTATCAAAATATTTTACCTACATGGCCACATAATCTGACTGCATTGACTTAGAAGCTTAAATATTTTACACCACTAAAGAACAAGGTACCCGTGGTCTAGGGATAGCGTCTTTGATTCATAATCAAAACGTCTTCGGTCCCGGGTTCGATCCCCGCCACTGCCTAAATTCTGATAAATAATCAGTATTGGCGGCCGAAGACTTCCGGCATAAGAAGTCAATCTCATTCTGCCAACGGCCTTGTCAAAGAGGGCGGAGGAGTGGATAGAGGTTCAGGGCACTCTCTTGTCCTAGGGATGGGAAATTGCCCCTGAAGGCGGAAGAATCAGCAATGATCAATGACATGAGGATGCAGAAGGCAATGAAAACCACTGCATTAAAGACACGTAACGTGTATCCACAGGACATGTGGCCTGTAATTGAAGAAGTGTCATGATGATCTCTCCATTGGCAGAAGATTCCGGAATAGTCCCCCATTCGGATCTCCGGGAAGGGACTGCCAAGGGGGAGGTTACCATGAGAAAAAGATTGAATAATCAACGAAAGGATAACGTTCTACAAGTCGGGGCATGGAATGTCAGAAGCTTGAACATGGTAGGGAAACTAGAAAATCTGAAAAGGGAAATGCAAAGGCTCAATCTAGATATAGTAGGGGTCAGTGAAGTGAAGTGGAAGGAAGACAAGGATTTCTGGTCAGATGAGTATCTGGTAATATCAACAGCAGCAGAAAATGGTATAACAGGTGTAGGATTCGTTATGAATAGGAAGGTAGGGCAGAGGGTGTGTTACTGTGAACAGTTCAGTGACCGGGTTGTTCTAATCAGAATCAACAGCAGACCAACACCGACAACAATAGTTCAGGTATACATGCCGACGTCGCAAGCTGAAGATGAAGAGAGAGAGAGAAAGTGTATGAGGATATTGAAAGGGTAATGCAGTATGTAAAGGGGGACGAAAATCTAATAGTCATGGGTGACTGGAATGCAGTTGTAGGGGAAGGAGTAGAAGAAAAGGTTACAGGAGAATATGGGCTTGGGACAAGGAATGAAAGAGGAGAAAGACTAATTGAGTTCTGTAACAAGTTTCAGCTAGTAATAGCGAATACCCTGTTCAAGAATCACAAGGCCGGGAGATACGAGAAGATTTCAATTAGATTACATCATGGTCAGACAGAGATTCCGAAATCAGATACTGGATTGTAAGGCGTACCCAGGAGCAGATATAGACTCAGATCACAATATAGTAGTGATGAAGAGTAGGCTGAAGTTCAAGACATTAGTCAGGAAGAATCAATACGCAAAGAAGTGGGATACGGAAGTACTAAGGAATGACGAGATACGTTTGAAGTTCTCTAACGCTATAGATACAGCAATAAGGAATAGCGCAGTAGGCAGTACAGTTGAAGAGGAATGGACATCTCTAAAAAGGGCCATCACGGAAGTTGGGAAGGAAAACATAGGTACAAAGAAGGTAGCTGCGAAGAAACCATGGGTAATGAAGAAATACTTCAGTTGTTTGATGAAAGGAGGAAGTACAAACATGTTCTGAGAAAATCAGGAATACAGAAATACAAGTTGCTGAGGAATGAAATAAATAGGAAGTACAGGGAAGCTAAGACGAAATGGCTGCAGGAAAAATGTGAAGACATCGAAAAAGATATGATTGTCGGAAGGACAGACAGCATATAGGAAAGCCAAAACAACCTTTGGTGACATTAAAAGCAACGGTGGTAACAATAAGAGTGCAACGGGAATTCCACTGTTAAATGCAGAGGAGAGATCAGATAGGTGGAAAGAATACATTGAAAGCCTCTATGAGGGTGAAGATTTGTCTGATGTGATAGAAGAAGAAACAGGAGGCGATTTAGAAGAGATAGGGGATCCAGTATTAGAATCGGAATTTAAAAGAGCTTTGGAGGACTTACGATCAAATAAGGCAGAAGGGATAGATAACATTCCATCAGAATTTCTAAAATCATTGGAGGAAGTGGCAACAAAACGACTATTCACGTTGGTGTGTAGAATATACAGGGTGTTTCAAAAATGACCGGTATATTTGAAACGGCAATAAAAACTAAACGAGCAGCGATAGAAATACACCGTTTGTTGCAATATGCTTGGGACAACAGTACATTTTCAGGCAGACAAACTTTCGAAATTACAGTAGTTACAATTTTCAACAACAGATGGCGCTGCGGTCTGGGAAACTCTATAGTACGATATTTTCCACATATCCACCATGCGTAGCAATAATATGGCATAGTCTCTGAATGAAATTACCCGAAACCTTTGACAACGTGTCTGGCGGAATGGCTTCACACGCAGATGAGATGTACTGCTTCAGCTGTTCAATTGTTTCTGGATTCTGGCGGTACACCTGGTCTTTCAAGTGTCCCCACAGAAAGAAGTCACAGGGGTTCATGTCTGGCGAATAGGGAGGCCAATCCACGCCGCCTCCTGTATGTTTCGGATAGCCCAAAGCAATCACACGATCATCGAAACATTCATTCAGGAAATTAAAGACGTCGGCCGTGCGATGTGGCCGGGCACCATCTTGCATAAACCACGAGGTTTCCGCAGGGTCGTCTAAGGCAGTTTGTACCGCCACAAATTCACGAAGAATGTCCAGATAGCATGATGCAGTAATCGTTTCGGATCTGAAAAAGGGCCAATGATTCCTTTGGAAGAAATGGCGGCCCAGACCAGTACTTTTTGAGGATGCGGGGATGATGGGACTGCAACATGGGGCTTTTCGGTTCCCCATATGCGCCAGTTCTGTTTATTGACGAAGCCGTCCAGGTAAAAATAAGCTTCGTCAGTAAACCAAATGCTGCCCACATGCATATCGCCGTCATCAATCCTGTGCACTATATCGTTAGCGAATGTCTCTCATGCAGCAATGGTAGCGGCTCTGAGGGGTTGCCGCGTTTAAATTTTGTATGGATAGAGTGTAAACTCTGGCGCATGAGACGATACGTGGACGTTGGCGTCATTTGGACCGCAGCTGCAACATGGCGAACGGAAACCCGAGGCCGCTGTTGGATCACCTGCTGCACTAGCTGCGCGTTGCCCTCTGTGGTTGCCGCACGCGGTTGCCCAACCTTTCCAGCACGTTCATCCGTCACGTTCCCAGTCCGTTGAAATTTTTCAAACAGATCCTTTATTGTATCGCTTTTCGGTCCTTTGGTTACATTAAACCTCCGTTGAAAACTTCGTCTTGTTGCAACAACACTGTGTTCTAGGCGGTGGAATTCCAACACCAGAAAAATCCTTTGTTCTAAGGAATAAACCATGTCGTCTACAGCACACTTGCACGTTGTGAACAGCACACGCTTACAGCAGAAAGACGACGTACAGAATGGCGCACCCACAGACTGCGTTGTCTTCTATATCTTTCACATCACTTGCAGCGCCATCTGTTGTTGAAAATTGTAACTACTGTAATTTCGAAAGTTTGTCCGCCTGAAAATGTACTGTTGTCCCAAGCATATTGCAACAAACGGTGTATTTCTACGCTGCTCGTTTAGTTTTTATTGCCGTTTCAAATATACCGGTCATTTTTGAAACACCTTGTATGAGTCTGGCGATATACCATCTGACTTTCGGAAAAGCATCATCCACACAATTCCGAAGACGGCAAGAGCTGACAAGTGCGAGAATTATCGCACAATCAGCTTAACAGCTCATGCATCGAAGCTGCTAACAAGAATAATATACAGAAGAATGGAAAAGAAAATTGAGAATGCGCAAGGTGACCATCAGTTTGGCTTTAGGAAAAGTAAAGCGACGAGATATGCAATTCTGACATTACAGCTAATAATGGAAGCAAAGCTAAAGAAAAATCAAGACACTTTCATAGGATTTGTCGACCTGGAAAAAGCGTTTGACAATATAAAATTGTGGAAGCTGTTCGAGATTCTGAAAAAAGTAGGGGTAAGCTATAGGGAGAGACGGGTCATATACAATATGTACAACAACCAAGAGGGAATAATAAGAGTGGACGACCAAGAACGAAGTGCTCGTATTAAGAAGGGTGTAAGACAAGGCTGTAGCCTTTCGCCCCTACTCTTCAATCTGTACATCAAGGAAGCAATGATGGAAATAAAAGAAAGGTTCAGGAGTGGAATTAAAATACAAGGTGAAAGGATATCAATGATACGATTCACTGATGACATTGCTAACCTGAGTGAAAGTGAAGAAGAATTAAATGATCTGCTGAACGGAATGAACAGTCTAATGAGTACACAGTATGGTTTGAGAGTAAATTGGAGAAAGACGAAGGTAATGAGAAGTAGTAGAAATGAGAACAGCGAGAAACTTAACATCAGGATTGATGGTCACGAAGTCAATGAAGTTAAGGAATTCTGCTACCTAGGCAGTAAAATAACCAATGACGGACGGAGCAAGGAGGACATCAAAAGCAGACTCGCTATGGCAAAAAAGGCATTTCTGGCCAAGAGAAGTCTACTAATATCAAATACCGGCCTTAATTTGAGGAAGAAATTTTTGAGGATGTACGTCTGGAGTACAGCATTGTATGGTAGTGAAACATGGACTGTGGGAAAACCGGAACAGAAGAGAATCGAAGCATTTGAGATGTGGTGCTATAGACGAATGTTGAAAATTAGGTGGACTGATAAGGTAAGGAATGAGGAGGTTCTACGCAGAATCGGAGAGGAAAGGAATATGTGGAAAACACTGATAAGGAGAAGGGACATCTGCTAAGGCATGAGGGAATGACTTCCATGGTACTAGAGGGAGCTGTAGAGGGCAAAAACTGTAGAGGAAGACGGAGATTGGAATATGTCAAGCAAATAATTGAGGATGTAGGTTGCAAGTGCTACTCTGAGATGAAGAGGTTAGCACAGGAAAGGAATTCGTGGCGGGCCGCATCAAACCAGTCAGTAAAACAATAAGATCTTAGTATTTCAACTTGATACCTCCACCCATTCCCGACAAAAGGGAGTTTGACTTAGAAGCTCAAATATTTTACACCGCCAAAGAACAATATGATCTTAGTACTTCAACTTGATACTTCCACCCGTTCCTTACAAAAAGAAGAGTCTCAACAAACAGAGAGACAACAAATGGAAAAAATTAGATAATTACAAATTAACAATTTTAACTTTTTTCCTTCACTTCTACTGTGAAACTTTACATCTTGTCAAATTTCATGATTCTAGATCAACAGGAAGTGCACTATAGGTTTTGATGGGTAAGTTTACAAGTCTCAGTATAAGTGACAGCTGCTGATCGCACTGACTTAAGATGCTTAAATTTATCACAATGCCAAGAAACTGTAGACCTTTGACATAAATTTCAACTTGATATCTATACCCGTTCCTCAAATAAAGGGGTCTTAATAGATGGATGGACCGTCAGACGAACAACAAACAGCAAAAGAGTGATATAATTATAAATTAGCAATTTTCTAACTTTTTCTTTTACTTGTTTTGTGAAACCTTGCTTCTAGTCAACTTTATGATTCTATGTCTAAAGAATAATGAGTGATGTTAATCATTAATGAAAACCACCTCAGCTGTATTTTTACACGTTTAATGCGTTAGCCCAGGTTTCGTTTCTTTGATCATCTTCAGTTTGCAAAATTGTGCTGAAGTCAGTTCTCATATGTGTGTCTTGCTTTTAACACAACTCGGCAGTCTGAAAATGTTCAAAGAAACAAAATCAGACATAACAAAATAAATGTGTAAAAGTAAAGCTGAGATGATTTTCATTAATCAGCTGTTGGTTTAACACGATCAAGATTATTTGAAGAGTGAGTTTACCAGTATCCAAATATGTGACATAAAAGGTCGTATCTTTTGACTGCATTGAATTAGAAGCTTAAATTTTTCACACTGCCAAGACCCTGTAGACTTTAGTACATAACAAAAATTTCAACTTGATACCTATACCTGTTCCTGAAATAAAGGGGTCTTCATAGATGGACAGACCGTCAGATGGACAACAAATGGAAAAAAAGTGATAACAATTATAAATTAACAATTTTCTAACTTTTCCCTTTACTTATGTTGTGAAACTTGGCTTCTGTCAATTGCACGATTTCAGGACAAAAGGATGATGAGTGAGATTAACAGTTAATGAAAACCACCTTGGATGTATTTTTACATATTTATTGTCGTACAATTGGTTTCATTTCTTTAAACACCTTCAGGTTGCTAAGTTGTGCTGAAGTAAGGACATGGATGGTCTGGTTATCACATGTACATCTTGACTTTAGCACAACTTGGAAGCCTGGAGATGTTCAAAGGAATGAAACCAGTCGTAACATACTAAATGTATAAAAATACAGCTAAAGTGGTTTTCATTTATCAGCTGTGGTCTCAACGTGTTCAAGATTATTTGATCAGTCAGTTTGCGAGTATCAAAATACATGACATAAACAGTCATATCTCATGTCTTTTGACTGCACTGACCTAGAAGCTTAAATTTTTTCACACTTCCAAGGGACCGGTGACCTTAGAATGTGACATGCATTTCAACTTGATGCCTCTACCCATTCCTGAGAAAAGGGAGTCTCCACACTTGGACAGACAGTAGGACAGTCAGATAGGGAACAAAGTGACCCCATCTCAGTTCATTTATGTTTTTTGATTCCTATAACTCCCAATCTAGTTTCTGTACAAGTTGCAGATAAGCTTTGGTCCTTGTATTTTAGCAGAATTATATTATACTGAGCCAGAGTTGCTGGTCATCAATTGCATTCAGAAAGCAAAATATTTAGCACTAACAAGTAGGTCTTTGTCAATGCAGGATCTAAATCATCTGCTCTTCCTCTTTAACCTTCCCCAACCTGTCCCTCTCTCCTGAAAACAGAACTAGTAGTTCCAAAAGCTGCGAGCGTGTATATGCTTTTATTATATCTAATGGTAGTACTCAAGTTAGCCCTCTCATCGTGGGGCCTGAATGACCTGCCCGTCCTTTTTAACCTTGCCCAATCCATCCCTTTCTCCTCCCCAAGTAAGGAACTACCAGTTTTGAAAGCTAGGAGAGTGTGTATACTTTCTTTATAACTAATAGCAGTACTCTTTTATTATATCTAACAGCATCACTAAATACTTGCCTCCTAAAAGTAAATACTCACCCATAACTCAGTCTCGTTTTTATTTTTATTCTTTCAGGTGAATTTTCCTTTTAATACTACTAGTTTAAACATTCAAACTCCTGCCTAATAATCTGTCCTGTTTTTGCACTGTTTCATACTTCTCCTTTTTATTGTTATTTCACCATATTACTGAATACATACTTTTATGTATAGCTGACACACAATATGCAGATCCCATTACTGATACTTGTGTTCATATTGCCCCTATTTTAGAGACCGTTAATTTTCTTCCTTTCCTAGTGCATACTTTTGTTGTTCACAGCACACAAACATTGGCTCGCTTGAGCTTTTTATGTCAGTAATTCCACTAACATGCAGAATAGTAACAGGAAACACATAGAAATGTGAACCTACCTTTCAGAAGACGACTGATCTAAAACTGATGAAGACTGTGATCTCACAGAGTTTACCTGGCTGCTGCGTCCTTTGTTCCTGAAAAGGATAAAACAGGTGCTAAATAAATATATTAACACAAGAAGTACATATCAGTGAGTAGGGAATGTGGTTTAGGCATTGTCCTAACATTTACAGGAGAGGTGTGATCGAAATTCTGCTCCCCCCCCCCCTCCCAGTCAATTAACGTGAATGGCAACATGTCTCCTTTAAAAAGAACATGCCCAATTTCCTTCCCATCTTTGTTCAATTTGAGCTCGTGCTACATTTTTATTGATTCTGTCACTGGTGGATGTTAAACCCTAATCTCAAAGCTTTTCCTTCAGAGTTTGTGCTGACAAGATAAAGAAAACAGTAAATTAACAAAAATGTACTACATTATTTACACAAAAGGTCTAGTTTCAAAAATTTTCAACACTATGATCTGATCATTCAAACCCTGCAATATAAATACTAACAAAGAGAGAGAGGGGCTGGCCAGTACTTAGCTCAGCTCAGTACAGCCGATAGATACACAAAAAACAGAACCGAAAATTTACATTCCTAGCTTTCGGAACAAATGTTCCTTCATCAGGGAGGAGAGAGGGGAAAGAAAGGGAAGAAGGGAACGTGGATTCAGTTACTCACAACCCAGGTTATGAAGCAACAGGGAAAGGAACACAGGGAGGGTAATGGTTGTCAGAGGGAAGCCAAAGATATTCTACTGTAAGTACTGTGCCAGCTTCAAACCAAAGAGGATGCATACAGAAGTAAAGAGGTATATAGTATAAAGATAAACACAACTATGTAGGATGAAAAGATGCGTGAATGGGTAAAGAGGAAATGGAAAGAGGAGAAGACTGAAGAGTGAATGGGAGTGAGATTGTTTAACGTAGGTTCAGTCCAGGGGTATGGCGGGATGAAAGGATGTGTTGGAGTGCAAGTTCCCATCTCCGCAGTTCAGAGGGACTGGTGTTGGGTGGGAGAAGCCAAATGGCACATACGGTGTAGCAGGTTTCTAGGTCCCTAGAATTATGCTGGAGGGCATGATCTGCTACTGGGTATTAGACATCTCCTAGGCGGACAGTTCGTCTGTGTCCGTTCATGCACTCAGCCAGTTTAGTTGTTGTCATACCGATGTAAAAGGCTGTGCAGTGCAGGCATGTCAGCTGATAAATGACATGTGTAGTTTCACACGTGGCCCTGCCTTGAATTGTGTATGTTTTACCAGTAGCAGGGCTGGAGGAGGTGGTTGTGGGGGGATGCATGGGGCAGGTTTTGCAGCGGGGTCAGTTACAGGGGTAGGAACTGCTGGGTAGAGAATGTTGGATGTTGACCTTCGTCTTGTTGAAGCTCACATCCACACCTCTGTCCATATCAAACCCACAAACGAACAACAGTACCTGCACTTTGATAGCTGCCATCCATTCCACATCAAACGCTCCCTTCCCTGCAGCCTAGGTATTCGTGGCAAACGTATCTGCTCCAGTGACGAATCCCTCAACAATTACACCAATAACCTGACCAGTGCTTTCCTCTCCTGCAACTATCCTGCAGACCTTGTCCACAAACAGATCTCCCGAGCAATACATTCCTCCCCGTCCAACAACAATGTTCCTACCCCCAGACCACACAGAAGCATCCCCTTTGTCACCCAATATTATCCTGGCCTCGAATACATCAACAAATTACTCCGCCAGGGAAAGCTAGGAACGTAAATTTTCGGTTCTGTTTTTTGTGTATCTGTCAGCTGTACTGAGCTGAGGTAAGTACTGGCCAGCCCCTCTCTGTCTTTGTTAGTATTTGTTTCACATCTTTATATGAGATTTTCCATTAATCATTTAAACCCTGTAATATATGTAACAATGATACCTCATGGCTAAATGTAATTAGTGAGCAAATGACCATTTACATATTTTGACAAAAGTCCTAATGGAAGGGTCATCCTTTCCCACCTTAGTACCTTCAGTCACTGGAGTGAAAGCCTGATACTACATTAGTTACAGCACTATCCTTTTACTTATTTTGTTGCAGCCATTAAACAGGACACTTGCAGTAAGTATGCTTAACATCCATTTTCTCCATCCAAATTTTAATCATCTACGTGCACAGATGAAATGTTTAAATCACTTTACAAATTATGTTGTAAGATTCTAAGCAAAGTAATCATAACATCAAAAAGGAAAAAAGTTCCAACTATTTGGAACAGAGCAAAAAATGAGGAAAGGAAAAAAAAAGAAAGAATTAAGAAAATGAATATGTTTCTGTACACGAAAATAAATAACTGATCAAAATCAGATCAAAAATTGCTTACACTTTTAGTAACTTCTGCTGTTAGCAGCAGGAAACCCAAGTATAAACAGTTTCTTAGTACATACCGCACAGTTTCTAGGAAAATTATGATTTGGCTCTCAACAGTGATTGGCAACAGAAGGACCATACTTACCTTGACAGATGATGCAGTACAATTAATAAATCAAAAACTACTATCTCTGGAAAAATTTTGAGTTGGCTGACTAAGACTACATGTTAACTACGATACCCCTCCCACAAAAGTTAAAATATTATGGCATTATCCAGGGTCGAATAAGAATAATGTGGGAAGGAATAGATTACCACTTATCACACAGAGGAAGTACTGAGTTGCATACACGCATAAAGATAAAGAATGCTAGAAACAGTTCAGGTTTCAAATTCCTTCTTCAGAGGTATAAAACTTACACATGCCAGCACAATAGAAGGCATAAATAGTACTGAAGTAGAGGCAGGGAAGGGGATGGGCACATGTTTTCGATGATGCCAATATACCTACATAGTCCACTTCTCTTTCATACTCCCCCCCCCCCCCTCTCACCCCACCGGCAGAGCCTACCAATGCAGCATCTAGCAGATCTATCCTGCGCCCAATCCATCCCTGCATGCTCCCACAGGCAGCACTACTATCTTTCCCCCATCCCTACTCTGCTATCCCTATCCCTCCTTCTTCCTGCCCACTTCCTCCACCTTACCAGCTGTACCTACCTCCACTAGATTACTTCTCACAAAAGATGCAGCCGCAGTCGGACCTTAGTGCCCACGAACAATGGCAATGTATGTGTGAGTTATTCTGTGAACGCGTGTGTGATTTCTACTTATGGAGAACAACACTGTCTGAAAACTGAAATATTTCTAGCATTCTTTGTCTTTGTTCCTGTCTGCAGCCAATTCCTCCTCCATGTGCTGAGTAGCAATCTATCCTTTCCATACTGTTGTTAAATGGGTTAATGGTTTAATAACAATAATGGAAATTCTTGCATGGAAAATTATGCAATAAATGGGAAAGACAACCACTTACCTATAGAGAACAGGTGTGAGACACACAGAAACACATAACAGAAAAAAGTTAACAATATTTTTCAAGCTCTTGCTCTTTTTTCCAGTAAAAATACACAAATTTTCACACACACAGACACTCAAACATACATGTTCACAGTAATGGCGCATTTGACTACTATGCATCGATTATTTAAGGCAGCTGCCTGTGTACATGGAGATGGGGAGGGGGTAGGGAAGGATGCACAAGGCAAGCTGGGGGTAGCATGGTAGAGCGAGGCAGGTCTTTCACCAAATGACTCAGCAGATGCACGAGTCACAAGAAGTTTGGATGATATAGCATACAAAGCATAGAGAGATGGGGAGAGGGAGGGAAGGAAAGGAATGGAAGGTGGAGATGACATGAGAGACAGAAGGGAGAGAGTAAAAGAAAGATGGAAAAAAGTGGGAGAGGGAGATAGTTTGTGTCTGTGTGCCTGCAAGAGGGATTGGTGGGAGGAGGCCATACATGATCTGGATGGGAAAGGAGTGGTGTTTACAGAAGAAAGAAGGGAAAAAGGAAGATGAAGCAGTGAGAATTAAGTTCATGAGCAACTGGTCAAGTCATTAGTGTTGCGATGTGCAGCATATTCAACAACTGGATAGTCAAGTTTGTGGTTTGCCACAATTTGGGGAGGCAATTCATGCGAGTGGATAGTTGGCTACTTCTCATGTCCACACAGAATGTTGTACAATAATAGCAATATAGTGTTACAGAACATGGCTAATTTCACACATGGCCTTGCATTTTATTTGGTAGGAGATGCCTCTGACTAGGAGATGGTGGTTGGATGTATCAAACAGGTCTTGCCCCTGGGTCAACCACAAGGAAATGACCCATGGGTGCAGGATTGGGAGCAAGACCCCATGGGTTATTCCCTCATGGTCGACTCTGGTGTAACATCTATCCCGTATGCCCACCCATTATCTCCTACCACAGCCCAGTCACAGGTATCTCCTACCAAATAAAAGGCAGGACCACATGTGAAAGCAGCCACGTTATATATTAGCTATGCTGCAATTGTCGTACGGCATGACAAGTAAGCAACTGTTCATTTGCATTAAAGTCACCATCAAACTGTGGAAGTCAGAAAATTGGCCATCCAGTTGTCAAATATGCTGCCCACCACAACACTAATGACTTCACCAGCTGCTCATTAACTTAATTTCCACTGCCTCATCTTACATTTTCCCTTCTCTCTTCTGTCCACACCACTCCTTCCCACACCCAGATCGTGTACTTCAGAGAACACCTCAGTTTGCTCATATGTAAGTTCCCTGATCATTTTGTAATCACTGGATCACTGGTGGAGACCTTAATCATCCAACAATCAATTGTAAAAATACAGTTCTGAAGAACTGCTTAATTCCATTTTCAAATGTTCCTATACAAAAGACAACCTAGGAGAACTGCACCAATTTGATTTTTTACCACTGAAAAGATGAGTAAAATAAATAATGTCAGTAGTGTTGAGAAACAGCTGAAATTTTTAAAACTGAACAAAGCTTCTGGGCTGAATTATATCCCTATCATATTGTATATTGAATTTGCAACAATCCGAAGCATTATCTATCACAGATCCCTGGAACAAACTGCGCCCACTGGTTGGAAGCAGGCACAGGTCACACTTGTTTACACTGAAGGTAGCAGAAATGATTCATGAAACTACAATCCTACATCGTTGACACTGATTTGTAGTAAAATCTTAGAACTTTTCTGAGCTCTGATATTATGAGGTATCTCAAGCACAGTGACATCTTCCATGGCAATCAGAATCAATTTCAGGTACACTGATCATGCAAAACCCAACTCACGCTTCTGTCACAACATACTGAAAGCTTTGGGTCAAGGAAGTCAGGTAGATGAAGTACTCTTAGTTTCCAAAAAGCATTAGATTCAGTGCCACATCAACACTTATTATTAAAAGTTCAATCACACAGTATATCAAGAGAAATTTGTGACTGTAATATTACCAGAAAGATAGACTGCTAAATGGTTCAAATGGCTCTGGGCACCATGGGACTTAACATCTGAGGTCATCAGTCCCCTAGAACTTAGAACTACTTAAACCTAACTAACCTAAGGACATCACACACATCCATGCCCGAGGCAGGATTCGATCGAACCTGCGACCGTAGCGGTCGCGACTGAAGCGCCTAGAACCGTTCGGCCACACTGGCCGGCAATAGACTGCTATTCATTACATAGAGGAGGTGATGAGTCACAGACAGGCACAAGGAGACTGTTATATAAGTGCACTTTCAGGCAAAAGGCATTTTTCTAATGTAGAAAACACACAAGCACGTATCACACACACATGACCATAACATTGTTATTATTCCATCCTGGATTTTCTACTGTTTGAAATCTGTGACTATATTGAGGATTTTCTGGTAGGAAGGATGCAACAAGTTATCTTAGATGGAAAGTCAATGACAGATGCAGAAGTAACTTCAGTGTTCTGCAGGGAATGGTGTTGGGACCCTTGCTGTTCTTGTTGCGTAACAATAAACTTGTGGACAATGTTAATAGTAGCCTCAGACTTTTTGCAGATGATGCAGTTACCTAAAATGAAGTATTATATCTGAAAGTATCTGTATAAATATTCTGTCAGATCTTGACAAGTTTTGAAAGTGGTGCAAAAAATTAGGAAACTGGCTTTAAATGCTCCGAAACTTGAAACCGTGCACTTCATGAAACAAATAACATAGTATCCTATAATGTCAAAGAGTCACAGTTGGAATGGGCCAACTTATTCAGATACCTGTGTATAACACCTTTGAGGGATATGAAATGAAGTGATCACAAAGGCTCAATTATGGGTAAAGCAGGTGGACTTCGGTTTATTGGTAGATACTGGGCAAATACAATCAATCTACAAAGGAGATTGCTTACAAGTCACCCATGTGACCTATTTTACAAGGGTGTGGGACCCATCCCAAATATAGTTAACAGAGAATATTGAAGGTATACAGAGACGGGCAGCATGAATGGTCCCCAGCTTGTTTGTCCCATCAGAGAGTCTGAGAGATGCTGAAGAAAATGAACTGGCAAACCCTTAAAGACAGACATAAGCTATCCAAAGCAAATCTACCTGCAAAGTTTCTAGAACCAGCTTTTAATGCTGACTCTAAGAATATGCTATAGCCACCCACATATTCACACAGGGATCATGAGGAAAATATTAGACTAATTACAGCACATACACAGGCTTTTAAACAATCATTCATCCCATACTCCTTATGTGAATGGAATGAGAAGAAACCAATGGAATACAGAAATGTCAGATACCAATGGGCAGCAAGTTTATGTTCAACAACAAGCAAAAATTGATGATTATGTTTTTCACACATATTCATGATGCTTATTCCTTGCCAGTGTATCAATCGCTTGGGGGAATCTACAAAAAGGTTGTGGGATACATATTTGTGGGACAAGGATACTGCGTGCATTATAGTTCAAGTTATCATGTCTAATGAAACATTCTGCGAGATATCACAGGTCCAGCAATTTGATAAAAAAATTCACTAGAGAGGAAAGACAATGTACTGGTAAACTTGCTACAACTTTTAATATTTGGAAGATGTGGAAAGAACATGTTACTTTAGGGAAGTAGTTTGTAGCATTTAGAGATCATTGTGACATCCCTTTCACATAAAAATGAAGTTATAGCAGAAAAACTGTATTTACTGTGACTAATGAACATATCATCACTTGCTTGGAGCCCAAAACTACCTGATAACTTCAAGCCACAAGAAATTAATTCTCATACACAATGTGATAAACACTGTTTCCCTTACAGCAAAATCTCACCTTGTTACTGGACACTGTAATGGAGGAGACTTGGAATCCAGTGTGTTAGGAGGCTCGATGTATTTGGCAGCCTTGCTTTTCATATTTCCTTTCCAGTGTACTTCTTACACTGAAAGTGAAAGAAGCATGGATAATTTTGCAAATTTAAACATAAGCCAATAATATTGTACCATTAGATATGATTTTCTAAGATGTAGCACCACATAGGTGACCAAAAATAACTGTAAATGACAGTTCAGATTTGTGATAAGCTTGCACAATCAGTTCACAATACAGCAGCATGTTCTGTGGGTCACTAACATGACATATTGTAACTATATGTAATGAGTAACTTATCATTTGAGTTCACATTGAAGAAAATATTGTTTAGTTTAATAGTATATATAAGTATGGATTACTTTTGCACTAAACAAGCTCCAAGCTTCTAACCAAAAGTTGTTCTTTAAAGTAGCAGTTGCTCAGAAGGAAATGGTTTATCTTCTCCTACTTTCCGATTTTGCTTTACTATCAGGTGTGTAACACCTCTAGATATACGATTAGATTTATGTGGCACCATTATTCATCACTTTCTGAACTCTCTGAACAGAGTCCTAAAAACAGTTTTTTTCCTGTAAAATTGTAATTATTGCTTCTGACCTGATTACAATAAATTCTGTGATAGAAAATATATACTGTTGGAAGTTAAGATAATTAAGATATGAAGCTAACTAAGATATGTTGAACTTAAGATAACTAACACCTTAAATGAAATGAAAAAAACATTGGAATAATAACTAGCCATCCAAGGAACAAGATACAGTGGTACAGTGTCAGAAGGTCCCATAGCACTGAAGGCGAAACCAGGAATCAAAGTGGGAAAGGAAAAACACTCACCTTCACAGGTATAGAGTTCATAGTAGACAGGACATACGACAGAAGAACAAATCACAAAGGATATCTACACAGTGATCTGGGCAGGAAACAAAAAGTATATAATAGTAAACAGAAACACACCTACTAATGACATGAACAGGAAGGTCCAAAAAGTAGATTCAGTTTCTGGGATTAGCTAGATGACATACTGAAAAGCATACCATGTAGACAAGTGAAGATACTAATAGTAATTACCACATACAGACTGTACGGGAGATTCGACATAAGGAAATAATAGTGGAGTACCCAACACACCAGAGGGGAAAGGAGAATGGTGGAAGATGAACTGAACTATGAAGGGAACATAAAGTTACACTGATGACAACACACTTCAGGCCAAAGCAAGTATGGAAAAGACATGGGAAGGGATATGCTCCCACCTTGTGGCATTCAAGATTGGCAATGTAGCAATCAGTCAGAGAAATACTAAAGTGATAATGAACACCAAGTTCAGGAAGAACACAAGAATAGAATACTATGAATGTCAAGGCATGAACAGGGGAAGCAGGGTGAATTATGGAGAAAGGAAGAAATGCAAAGGAAGCACTTGTGGTGCAGCTTGGATTGGAGGGGGAGAGGGAGGGGGGGGGGGCGCAGAGAACTGCAGGAAAGATTGGAGAGACTGGAACAGCAAAAAGAACCCAGAGGAACTGGAGCTTTTCTTAGGAATAATAAAAGAAGTGGACAAATGAACAAGACAGACCACAAGCAGAGAATGAAGGAGGAGCTGGACAAGATCAATGGCAATTTTAGGAAAAACAATGTTAGAGACCTTTTGATGAAATTCAAAAATACTCTGATTGGATATAGGGGCAGATAATTATTTATGATAAGACATGGGAACTGTCCATTAATGGGGAGGAGAACTGTAGGATACCTGCATATTACTTTCATGACCTGTTGAACTGTGAACCAGCTGGAAATGAGGGCAGACACAGAAGAGAGAGGGTGTGACAAATTCCAACATAGTGTGAGGTCGCACACGCCATAAATGACATACAGAATTTAAAGCAAATGGAGAGGGTGGGATAGCAGTTGAGATCATAATGTGGGGGAAACAAGGCAACAGACAACATGAACAAGGTTTTGTGCCACATCTGGTAGAGAAGTTACCAGAAGCATGAAAAAATGTGATCATAGTGGCAGTAGATAAGGGGGACTACACGGATGAAAACAACTACAGAGGCTTATCCCTACTAGAGGTCAGCCACAAGGTGCTGCCAGAACTCCTCCTGAGGAGAGTAGAACAGATAGAAAGTAGAGTTGGAGACTATCAAGCAAAATTTAGGAAGGAAACGGGATAAATAGAATATATAGTTACCATGGAACATCTGATAGAATATAGAGCCTTAAAGTGAGGGTGAAGATTTGTCTGATGTGATAGAAGAAGAAACAGGAGTTGAGTTAGAAGAGATAGGGGATCCAGTATTAGAATCGGAATTTAAAAGAGCTTTGGAGGACTTACGGCCAAATAAGGCAGAAGGGATAGATAACATTCCATCAGAATTTCTAAAATCATTGGGGGAAGCGGCAACAAAACAACTATTCACGTTGGTGTGTAGAATATATGAGTCTGACGGCATACCATCTGACTTTCGGAAAAGCATCATCCACACAATTCCGAAGATGGCAAGAGCTGACAAGTGCGAGAATTATCGCACAATCAGCTTAACAGCTCATGCATCGAAGTTGCTTACAAGAATAATATACAGAAGAATGGAAAAGAAAATTGAGAGTGCGCAAGGTGACCATCAGTTTGGCTTTAGGAAAAGTAAAGGGACGAGAGAGGCAATTCTGACATTACGGCTAATAATGGAAGCAAGGCTAAAGAAAAATAAAGACACCTTCATAGGATTTGTCAACCTGGAAAAAGTGTTCAACAATATAAAATGGTGCAAGCTGTTCGAGATTCTGAAAAAAGTAGGGGTAAGCTATAGAGAGAGACGGGTCATATACAATATGTACAACAACCAAGAGGGAATAATAAGAGTGGACGACCAAGAACGAAGTGCTCGTATTAAGAAGGGTGTAAGACAAGGCTGTAGCCTTTCGCCCCTACTCTTCAATCTGTACATCGAGGAAGCAATGATGGAAATAAAAGAAAGGTTCAGGAGTGGACTTAAAATACAAGGTGAAAGGATATCAATGATACGGTTCGCTGATGACATTGCCATCCTGAGTGAAAGTGAAGAAGAATTAAATGATCTGCTGAACGGAATGAACAGTCTAATGAGTACACAGTATGGTTTGAGAGTAAATTGGAGGAAGACGAAGGTAATGAGAAGTAGAAGAAATGAGAACAACGAGAAACTTAACATCAGGATTGATGGTCACAAAGTCAATGGAGTTAAGGAATTCTGCTACCTAGGCAGTAAAATAACCAATGACGGACGGAGCAAGGAGGACATCAAAAGCAGACTCACTATGGCAAAAAAGGCATTTCTGGCCAAGAGAAGTCTACTAATATCAAATACCGGCCTTAATTTGAGGAAGAAATTTCTGAGGATGTACGTCTGGAGTACAGCATTGTATGGTAGTCAAACATGGACTGTGGGAAAACCGGAACAGAAGAGAATCGAAGCATTCGAGATGTGGTGCTATAGACGAATGTTGAAAATTAGGTGGACTGATAAGGCAGGGAATGAGGAGGTTCTACACAGAATCGGAGAGGAAAGGAATATGTGGAAAACACTGATAAGGAGATGGGACATCTGCTAAGGCATAAGGGAATGACTTCCATGGTACTAGAGGGAGCTGTAAGGGCAAAAACTGTAGAGGAAGACAGATTGGAATACGTCAAGCAAATAATTGAGGACGTAGGTTGCAAGTGCTACTCTGAGATGAAGAGGTTGGCACAGGAAAGGGATTCGTCGTGGGCCGCATCAAACCAGTCAGTAGACTGATGACCAAAAAAAAAAAAAGTGTGAAAAGACAGTAGCGACCTTCGTGGACTGCACAAAGACATATGGCCTCATCAACAGACGGACTTTTGGAAGAAAGGTAGCATACTGTATCATAACTAATAACAGAAATTCTGACAAACAGAAGAGCTAGGGTAAGACTCAGAGAAGCACCAACAAAAGAGTTAGAGATCAAGAACAGTGTCAAACAGGGTGTTGGAGAGTCATCAGTTTTGTTCAACAAAATGGGGGATAAAGTGATCACACAGTGTAGGGTGATAAAATTAAGAAAATGGTAATACCAAAGTTGCAGGTGGGGAAAAACCCAGAATAGGGCCCAAGTGGATGGCATAACCTTTTGACAACATAACAATAGTGAGAAAGAAGAAGAGACTATGGAATAACTCGACAACATAAGCCAGACAGCTGAATGGGTGGGACTGGGTCTCACCTAAAACATGAAAAAGACATCGATAACCACTCGGAAGTGGAATATACCAGAAGGCAGCACACGAAATTTAAACACCTGAGAGAATCCAGAACATGAAGAAAGAGGAATAAGAATGGAATAGTAGACAGAATGAAAAGTACAAGGTCCATCATTTGTATGGCTAGGGAAATATACAATGAAGTGATATAGCTACAGGTGCAAAGATAAAATACTACAAGGCAGTGATAAGGAATTCGATGCTATGTGTGACTGAGATGATAACACTAGGAAGGTATGATGCCGAGGGCAAATACTGGCCACTAATAGAGGCAGTAAGAGATGGATGTGAAGACCTATAAATAACTGCATTTCTAAAACACTGCTTTTCCTATTTTACGTCGTTTCTATGAGACTACATGAAGTGCGTATATATAACCTTTAGGCCTGAAACCTTGATGCGCGTCTACTAATATGTAGCGCAGCCGAAAGCCTACGTTTGGTTGTTTGTTGACAAAGCCAATGAATTCGAATGAAAATAAGGGTAGTGGTAACACACTGATCTCTCGTGTTGCCTGATGTCTATGTTCGCGCTATATTAAATACACTTCGCCACATTTAACACACTTAATAAAAACTAAAACCGAACAGTCAGGCAACCTCTAATATACAATTGACATACATACGACGAGCATTTTACTGCGTATTATTAACGTTGAGAGTACGCAAACTAGGGAAAATGTGTTCCCTTCGTAACTTTTACATTTTAACACAGTCGCAGAACGCCTGTCCCTCAATATAAAGCTAATGGTTAAACTAGTCAGCAATTCTTGTAATGAATTATTTGCAATTTACTCTGTAACAGAACTGGTACCGATGCAGTTGCACTATCCGAAATAGTAGAACTACGAACGGAATGGCTTTTGGAAAAGGGGCGAAACTAAATCGATAATTATCCTAAAAGTGTAAAGGTAATAGCCATTATTGTAATAATCAACTTGCCGATTCATACGTTTTTTTAATTTAATTCCCCTAAACCTTGATTGCAATGAATAAATATGCTTTCAACGTAATCTTACTTTCAATTCACTTATTTCACTGAAACGAACAATCAACTTTCCATTTACCCAGTTCTGGAAATTTGTGATGTTCTAAGGGACAAAACTGCTGTGGTCATCGGTCCCTACCAGTTCTAACGGGTCTCCATGTACTATACAAGAATTAAATAATCTCATTCAAACCAGACGTTGCATGCTGAGCTTTCTAATTAATATGCACATGTCAATTATAATCCACCGCTACACAATACTTCATACATGTTAATAGATAAGTTTCGAAAATGGTATCAACAATTATATGTACGAGACAAATTAGAGGACTATTCGTCAACATAACGCGTATAATTTACTTTCTATATTTATTACTCGCGCCTAAAAGACTATAACACATTTCAGAACTTACAACATTATTAACACAGTGGATACTTACACCGTAACAATGCTTCAACCTGCAAACCAACAAAGCCGCTTTTAGCGCCAAAAATCACGTAGGTAGTATCCAATCGCAGATAAAGCAATTTTTATCGCAGTCGCTACAATATTAAAATGCATCTTTTTTTGCACTGCATTAAAATGATACTTTCCTTTTTTATTTCAATAGAGAAATATCAAAATACGTAACTCATACTGGTAGATTAGAATTTTTTACTAACTACGTTAATTCTTCTTAGCTTAAAGGTATACTGAAAAATACGCTACTTTTCTTCATCTCCTGTAAAAAAAAAGAGAATTGTACTTATAATTTTCCATTCACTGAAAACTATTTATTTCAGTACTGTATGGTATTCAATATGCTTTAATTAAATAATATGACACAGTTGTCTGAATCTCATTTTTTACTAATAATTGAAAATATGTATTCTGAAATCTTAGTTTAAAGCATCACAAAGAATAAGTAGATAGTATCATTTAATGATCATCTTAACGTCGATTTAATCACAATTTGTAAGGAATAGCAATACAGCAGACTTAAAACAACATGTAGTGGTATTTTTAATGCAAAACAACTTTTCAGAACTTGTCGTTTATCAGATCTGAAGATGGTAAAAACCAATTCATCATACCAGAAGATGATCATTAAACGATGAAAGCTAGTTATAATTTGTGACCATTTGTAATGTATTTCCTAGGGTGGTCATGAATTTGAAGATTGAAAATGCCATGTATTGATAATTATTGTATGAATAGCTGGAGATTTATGCCAAAGAGTAAACAAATGCATTATGTTGCATGTATACTTTGATGAATATTCCATGAACATTCGTGATTCGGTGTCTGAACTTAATATTTTGGTTGACTTCTTCTGTTTTTGGAGTCGAAGAGGAAAGAGAAGTGTCTGAGGTTCATCTTGCTGTAACAGTCTATGTAAGTTGTAATCGAAACTACAATATAGTTGTTCATCACGTCAAACTTGTTTATGGTACATAGCTATTTGTAAACCTAAACCTTGCTTGTCCTGAGTAGATGTGGCCTTAACATACCACCATACTAGAAAATACTTAGTAATTTTCTTTCAGAGCTTCTTCGAGACATGCCACTGCTTAGGACGCTAAACTTTCTTTCAGATTCCACGAGCTACGCGGCGGCTACGAATAATTCAATTAAATTCGCTTTCAGATTCTCTCAAGGTTGCAACATAATATCACAGGCAGACAGGCTTGGTCACAGGATTCTAGTTCTAGTATATGATTTCATATGCAAAGGATTATGCTCGTTATCTTATATAGGTATTCGAGACGAAACCACGATCTGTATTTTTATTACTTCACACTGAACTGACCTACGAAATATTTTTTGGTGCTTTAAGCACATGAGTTTTAACTATACTTTTGGTATATATTGAGGAATATCTGTGATAATTCAAGAGAGAGACAGTGGATTAATTATAATCCCATAACCACCCAGTGTACAGCGCTAGTTTGCTGATCAGCGTGGGGCTAATAGTAATGTTGCGTTATTAACCGTAGAGAGACAGAGTGCATAATTATCTAACAGAACTGTAATCATAGCATTATTAGAGTTACTTCTCTTTTGCTTTCAAGTCACTTTACTAAAAGCTATCAAAGCATATTCACAGTTTCAAGTCAGAGTGCTTAGTGAGGCAACTCTCATGTACATTACAAAACTAGTTTCAAAGATAGTATTTAATTAATTGATAATTAAGAAGGAATTACTACTATTAATATTCATATAATAATTATTACTGTATCATTTTCTCTTCTTTTTATTAATCACTACTGTATATATATAAATTACATTACACTGGCGCCCAGAGTGAGGCCGAAATCGAAATTAGAATCCTGAGACCTAATTTCATTGTTGTCATTTATTAAATGTATGTATAAAAGCATATAGTCAATTGTAATTCATGAATAAAACGTTTCTGTTACATATATTATATGCACAGGAACGATGATAAACTGACTGGGAATCTGGATGCGTGATCGTAGACCCTCGCTGTTCCTTACATTCAAAATAGACTGTGAGGTAAGGAATCGAAAGCACACACCCAGGTTTCTAATTGAAGCTAGTCAGTAGTACCTGGGCGCATGCAATTAAAAACAAACTTTCGACATAGCTGCCTTCTACCATTCTGATTGTAACTATGGTTACACCGAGTACAAGACGTAACCGTTTGGAACACGAAAATTATGAAACCGACGACCAGGTGGAGTATATTTCTGGGTCGTTGGCAGGAGGCACTGTAGTTAGTGAAGCTGAACGGACTACGATCCCACCTGACAGTGTAGAATCGCAGACTGATATTTATCAACAGGTTTTACAATCGTCGGGGGGACAAAAGACTGTCGAACTCGCAGTTGAAATCAGCTGCAAGAGAGCAGCCGAAAGTGAACAAACTCAGGCAAAGGTAGCAAACCCAAGCCATATGTTTGCGTTGCTATTCCAGAAATTGGAAATCATGGAACAGCAGAGAAAAAGAGAGCGTGAGGAAGAGATCCAATGACAAAATGAATTTTTTGAAGAGGTTGAGACTAACATAATCGCTAAAGTGGAAGACCTGTCAGTCAAACAGAAACAAGCGTTAGTCCAGAAGCTCAATCGTGCTCTAGATGACAGGGATCAACGTATATTGGAACATGTTAATAACGAAATAGAAAAGATATAATCAGATGTGTCTGAAGTTAAGAAGAGTTCGAAAGATTTACCAGAAGAAGCAAATAATTTGTCTGGAGAAGTATCCAAGGCCAAAGAGGTAGAGGAATCTCTCTATGCCAAAGTCAAGCAACTAACCATGGGCACCAAGGAGATTTCTTTAAACACAGAACTATAGGTAGAAGCTGAAGTGAAGTTAGTAATGCTTGACCATGTTGGGCATAAGAGTCATAAAGGTACAAGCATAAGCCACGAACCTTTAAGACCTGAGATTATCAGAAAACCATTGGGGGATTATGATCATAGAATCATTAACTGTGCCACACTTAGTCCAAGCTGCAGTAGTTCATTTAATGTACAGCAAGGTGGAAATAATGTGTCAAATCGGGACAAATACGGAAATTCATCACCAAATAATGTGCCTGTTAGTCCATACGCAATGAATACATGTAGAAATAATCTGACAGATGTGCTTAATGATGTACCCACTCTTGCTACACTGAAACAGGAAGAGTAATTGTTGAAACACATACACTTTCAGGTTTTTTTCCAAAGAAAAGAAATCCATTCATCCAGTAATATTGATAAAGAGTTTTAAGAATGTGTTACCTGCATCTTGGCAGGAAAGGCCAAAGATACAGTTTGTTATCTCATACATTACTGAAGGTGCCACATATGGGCATTAGAGGTGGCAGAGAATTGTAACTCTTTTAGAGAGTTCGAGCAACAATTTTGGCCAAGCTTTGGTCAGTTAGTATAAAAGAAAGACCACAGAAACAGGTATATAACCTTGAGATGTACAACTTCAAGCTAGGAACGCTCAGAAAATATTTTGAGAAGTATATCAACAAAACAAAGTACTGGTCAGAGCCAGTTGCCACACGTAAAGTGCTTAGGATATTGAAATCCAAGTTGACTATCTCAATATGGAAAGAATTTATACATGCACCTCATAATGATTTAGAGACATTCATGTTGGTCATGGATTCTTTGAATCTGATACAAGAGGATGCATAACAACAAAATAATAACGGAGAGGGACAAGTAATAACCACAAACATAGGAATAATGGTTATGGAAACCAAAATTGGAATAATAATTGGGGATACAAATGTGTTGGTAATAGCTATGAGCGATCGAACGGACAAAAAGGACAGAATGGAAATAGAGTAAATGGCATGTCAAGTGGTAACTGCTCTCCCAATGAGAATAGAAGCGATATGATGAATCTGGAAAGGAGGAATGGGGAGAATTATGGAAGTAATTTTCAGCCCAAGTATGAAAGAAGAAGGTGGCCAGGGGGGTCAGTATATGTATATGGCTGTTAACTGGTCTGCACCGTCAAGTAGACAGGAACAGGTACTCCAGATCAATAATTCTGAAGCAATACCCATGCTGGCAAATACTTCGACATCGATATGGGTTAACAGCCCGGGTACCACACATAATAATACACTGACAGCACAATATGCTGATAGTAAAAGTTAAAGATGATAAACAGGCAACAAACTACAGGTGGTCGATGGAAGCATTCGGCAATCGGCCACTAGGAATGGAAGCAAAGGGAAACTAGAAAACGATAATAATCAGAATCCTATGCTAAGTTAAAATGACGGCCAGGATTTGGGGGAGAAATTAATCGCAGAACCGTGTAAATGTTCTGACCAACAAACCAAGATCCTACAAGCTGCAGACATGTAAAAGTAAATGGTGTATTCGCAACGGTTTTAACTGACACAGGAGCAGTTGTGTCGGTGAAGTCTGAGAATTTCTTTAATGTCATTAACAAAAATAAAAGATTACCTACATTACTGGTTCAAAACTATAAAATTACGGGAGCAATGAAGGGGAAGTCGCAAAATGTCGAAGCTCAGGTGCAGGCAGGAACAGAAGTAGGAAATGGTGCAATATTACACACGTTCCTCATTTTTAAGAATTTAATTGCAACGTGCACCTTGGGATGGGATATTCTGAGCGAGAATAACTCATGTGCTTAGCTACACTTTTTGTTTATATTGAGAAATATCTGTGATAATTCAAGAGAGAGACAATTAATTATTTATAATCCCATAACCACCCTATGTATAGCGCTAGTTTGCTGATTGCTGATCAGCGTGGGGCTAATAGTAATGTTGCGTTATTAACTGTAGAGAGACAGAGTGCATAATTGTCTAACAGAACTGTAATCATAGCATTATTAGAGTTATTTCTCTTTTGCTTTCAAGTCACTTTATTAACAGCTATCAAAGCATATTCGCAGTTTCAAGTCAGAGTGCTTAGGGAGGCAACTTTCGCGAGGCTGTGTCGAAGGAAATAAAGAAAATGCTGTATTGGGGAATATTTGAACCGTCCCTTTCTCCCTATAGTTGTGCCTTAATAGCTTTGGGAAAAGCTAACGGGAATATCAGATCGGTACTTGATGCTAGAGATATTATCAAAATTATAATACCAGTAAGAACAAGGGCAGAAAACCCTGACGAACAAATACAAAGATTTCACATCATGAAATTTCTCTCAAATATCGATTTGAGATCGTCATATAAACTAGAATTAGCAAGAAATAATTGCACTGAAAATATAACCGAGAGAAATATTACAATTTTATGTGTATATAGTAGGATAATAATTTCTTTGGCATTTTTTGTGAATAACTAGTTTTAGTAAGTAGGAGAAGTGTTGATTTAATAATATGATAAAGTACTTACAGAAGTGTATATGATGTATCAATGCATACTCATGATGGTTTATTGATTTCTCGGAGTGTAAATGTAAACAGGCATTTTTTACTTCCCCAAGAACACTGTTGAGATCTAAGTAAGTTTTGTTTGCTCCAGTAGTGACCTTCAGCCATGTAATTGCATGCGTCCGGGGGCACTATTGAGAATTAAAGGAATATATGTTCTTGTGTAGAGAAAGAAACTGCATGGCATAAGGTTTAGAGCTGCAGTATATTAAGGAATGATGCGAGTGTAAGCAATTGAGACCTGGTTTTCAGGCAGACGGTTCCTCAGTTAAAATTTCAAATAATTAAATGTGTGGATCTATGATAAGTGATGAATAACACACATGTAACTGCCTGAGAATCGGTAGCCCAAACGGTCAAAAGTCTACTTTCGGCACGAAAGGTTGAGGGAAGTCTATGACACAAAATTTATGCAAATAATATCAAATCCTAACGTGGACTAAATGTTAAAGTCATGACTTGTAAAACTGAAAGCTGTACTGTCAACGACAAAGTTAATATGTATAGCAACATGGTAAATAATGCTTCGATAGAAACAATATGTAAAGCAATTTAATTTGAAAAGCATCAGTGTGTACTACGAAAGAGAAAAAAAGTCTAGCAAATGCATAAAGACCGTGTAAGACTCTGTCAATGTGCACTTTTATCAGTTAAAAGTTTAAAGAGAAAAAGACTCAGAAATCTGAGTATCAAGGTTAGCATAGTAACTTGTTTTATGCATGTAAAATATTTGGTATTTAGAGTATTGAGATTATTGTTGTGCAGCAAAGATGACTTCATGGAATAATATGAATATTAATATCATGTGAATCTAAAATGCATTACAGCTAGCGAACACTGTGAACACTATAGTGAGTGTTGACAAAAGTAGATCTACCTCTGGATACCAACCATAATGACAGGTAGATAGACTCAGTGAATGTTATACCACTGTATATGCACATGTTGTCAACAGTGGAACAGAGCTGTAATTTTATGTAAAGTGACTACATGAGTTTACAGGACACTCTAAGGGGGAGAAACTTTGCTAGTCGTGAACCAATAGATTGTGTAATTCTCAAATGAATTAAACAGAGAATACATCGTGTTCCAAAAACTGGACTAAAGGTTACTCAGAAAATTAAATACATTACAGAACATTAAAACGAACATTCGTGTGTGAATATCGGATGAATGGACCACTAAATAATTTCCTTTTACCACTAGCCAGTAACATCTGATACATAAATAGTTAAAATTAAGGCTAGTGTGGGTTATTTCAGGTTCACGCGCCCACAACGGACACGATGCTGAGACAGCGAGAGAGCAGAGGTGAATCAGCTGATTGGAGATCCAACAGCCGCCGCCCAACAATCGCCTGTCCGCGGGGGGGGGGGGGGAGGAGGGGGGGGCGCCTGGCAGCTCCTTCACCTGGATTATAGTGGCACCAATGTCTTTTTCACACTGGCGCCGCAACGGCTGAAAATCGGTGATTGACGACTTGTATTACGTGTGATCAGTGCACATGTGTTGTGGCAACAAGGTCCTGTAGCGTCATTCGATGTGTGTTTTCCACTATAAGTGAAAAATGTTCAGTTTATCACCTACAAGTTGTTTTTTTATTTCTATTTTCTTTCTCGTGTTGTATTCCTTGATGTGTATCACTTGGGGAATATTCAATCAACATGTCCTTGAGTAGAAGCAAAATCTTAACTAAGATTTATGGAGACACTGAATGAATGTGGCCACGGTAACTGTCCAACCCTGGGCTGGTTTTTAACTCCTGGTTTGCCCATTCCCACGAACCTAGGTAAGGGAGTTAACTCACGTTAATTTTTGGTGAGATTTGCTAATACCTTTCTGGGCTGAAACAATCTGCCATACAGGTAGGGAAGTATTGTAGTTACCCTCCCTTAGAATTAGGCAAAGCAGATATGTTAATTATTATTGTGCACAAACTATATTTTAAAAGGTCTTTTAAAAAACATACATGTACAACATTGTGAAATTTGAAACTATAATCGAACAGTACCTAGGTATGACTGGTACACATAAATAATTTTATCCCAGCCATCCCTGTGGACAATTGTAATGTATCTCCTGGGGTGGTCATGTATTTGAAGTTTGTAAATGTCATGTATTGATAATTATTATATGCCAAAGAGTAAACAAATGCATATGTTGCAGTTTATGCCTTGATGAATATTCCATGGACATTCAAGAACTTTATATTCTGGTTGACTTCTTCAGTTCTTGGACTCGAAGAGGAAAGAACGATTATCTTGCTGTAACAGCCTATGTAAATTGTAAACGAAACTAAAATATAGTTGTTTATCACTTCTAACTTGCGTCGGGTACATAATTATTTATATGTGTAAACCTTGCTTGTCCTGAGTAGACGTGGCCTTAATGGAACATTGACCATTGTTAGGCACAATACTAGAAAATAATTAGTAATTTTTTCTCCAGCTCGTCTTCCAGACGTGGCACCGTTTAGGACACTGAACTTTCTTTCAGATTCCGCGAGCTATGTGGTGGTTATGAATAATTCAATATACTTCACTTTTACATTTTCTCAAGGTTGCCAGATAACATCCGAGGCAGATAGGCCTGGTTATAGGATTCTAGTTCTGGTATAAGATATCATCTGCAAAAGATTATGCCTGTTATCTAATGTAGGTAATCGAAATGAAACCATGGTCTGGAGTTATGGATTTTATTATTTTGAATTGAACTGACCTATGAAATATTATCTGGTGCTATAAGCATATGAGTTTTAACTACACTTTTGCTATACATTGAGGAATATCTGTGATAATTCAAGAGAGGGACAATTAATTGTTTATAATCCCATAACCACCCTGAGTACAGAGTTTGCTGACTGCTGATCAACATCGGGCTAATAGTAATATTGTGTTATTAATCGTTGGGAGACAGTCTGCATAATTATCTAACAGAACTGTAATCATAGTATTATTAGAGTTATTTCTCTTTTGTTTTGACATCACTTTATTAAAAGCTATCAAAGCATATTCACAGCTTCAAGTCAAAGTGCTTAGGGAGGCCACTCTCATGCACATTACAAAACTAATTTGAAAGACAATATATAATTAATTGATAATTCGTACATATAGCCTCTCTCGCAAAGAAAGAAAGAATTACTACTATTAATATCCAAATAATAATTATTAGTCGATCATTTTTATTATATATTAATTACTATTATATATATATTAAATTCCATTACACATTTCAAACTATAAAATAAATAACAAACATTTTTAAAAGCATTCAGTTGTGGCATCTCTCAAGAAATATGTCACCATTTATCACACTGATATTTAATAAAAGTAATTAACAGATTCGTTTATTTTACATGAGGTTCATCTATTTCTATTTGTTGGAATCTTTTGCTAATTACATCCCTATCAACCAAATAATTAACGTTAAGTAGGTTTTCTATCCAAGAAATTATTATACTTCTTTGATTTGCTAAGAAGTTCAGTAAAGTATTTTTGAAAGTTTAGAAATTTATTTTCTATATCTTGAGCTTATCGAATTCCGGTAATATTACAATATATTCACTAAATTTGAAAGTTCACTACATTTGAAACGATCAGAAGAAACTGAAGTTGGCGACAAGTAATGAACGATCAGTAAACTGGGTGCAAAAAACTGTGTAAGTTCGAGTATCCTGTGTGTAAAGTGCAAAAAGTTGTGTTAAAAAGATGTAAGTGCTTCCAGCCCTTGTGCAATTAAATTGAAAAACGTAAGTCCAGTAGCTACAGGCTTGTACCGGTAATGAAAGAGTATCAAATAACACTGTGGACTTCCAGCATGAGATTTCGAGAATAAAAACGAAGTTATAGATGTGCTTGAACAAGAAAACTATGGCCTATTGAAGAAACTCAAAACGCTGGAATACAATGTTAGTTAATTTGAAATCGTTATCCAGAAAAATGAACATAACGAACAAACCAATACTACACGCGAATTTAGGAGCAAAACTGTGATCGAAAAAGGTAAACAAACCAGTGAACCATGTTAGAACGAGAATCCACAGTTCACATTATGTGACTATTCGATAAAAAACACAAAAAATCAACAAAGCTCAACTGGTGAGGACAATACAATTACAAATAACAATTTGGAAAAGATGAATAGAGATCTGAAACGAAAAATTCTTCTGTTAGCAGAGAATCATGGATGTCATTGTGAGAGACTCTTAAACCAAAAAATACAGTCCAACCCTTATACAGTTTCTCTGATAAAACCAGATGCACTGTTTAAAGAAGTCATGAAAAATGTGGAAGGCAAGATTGCAAATTTCACAAAAGACGACTATTTGATCGTCATGGATGGAGTAAATGACATCAAAATCAAGGCTTGTGACTTCACAGAGATTGTTGCTGACCTGCTACAAAAAAAAGATATATTAGAATCAACCTCTGTACAATTCCTTATACATTTGATGCGTTACATTGGAACAATAAAATACACCAAATGAACAGCTGTTTGGTAAATGTGACTCTGAAGCTCAGGTAAGTCAGCATTGTGGATGTAAACACGTTCTGGAGGTGAAGTGATTATATGAAACATGGTTTGCACATGGTGACGAATGGAAACGAAAAGCTGTGTAGACATATACATTCGGAAAGAAAGTTGTTCTACAGTCAGCCAACGTAAATAAAACCAGTTACAGAAGAACACAATCTTCGACAACCATCTGAAATAAATCGAACGAAATCTGTGTATACTAAACCCAAATAAGATATTAAATCAGCACTAAAATTAGAATTAGCTACTGAAGAAGAAGCGTAAAAATCCCCAATGTCAACATCAACTATTGGAGAAAGGCACAGGGAAACTCCTAAACAAGGTATGTGTGCTTTTTTTATGGAAAAACACGCTGCCAAAAAATTCAAACTCAAGGAAGGGGAAACCACAATCCTGCAGACATTCACTCCCAGAAAAGAAGGAAGATACACCATCATCTGTACAGAAGAATCTCCCATTGTTTGGCAACCCAGTGGAAGATCGAAAGCAGCCTGTATGAAGTATGAGGACTTAACTGCACTCCAGAACAAGGAGGACGACAACTCAGCACGACACACAGCCAAGACTCACCAAAATGGAGCAACAAGGGCAAACAAGCTCCAAATTTCAGGACTAAGCACTGACCTTGTAGTGTATCACCAATATGTGCAATCACCAACAAATACGAAATTAGTGAAATTCAAACACTGCTAGAGAGTGACTTAAATTTGTTTCAGTCCTGTGCATAACTGAACACTGGGTGCCGTAAGACACACTGAAAGTGGTACAACTTCCAGACTTCATGTTAGGCAGTTATTTCTACAGCAAAGCAAAAGGTTATGGTGGCAGTAGCATCTACATTAGAAGTGATAACATTCTTGTACTCATTCAGTTCCTAGAAGTTATTCCAAGAGAAAGAAGTCTGGAAATATCAGGTGTTGAACTGTTAAATGAAGATATGGCCATAATTTGTTTGTACAGGACTCCCAGTGGTGACATGAACGCTTTACTACAAAATTTAGAATACCTCCTTCTCAATTTATCAAAAAGAACAGAAGTATGATTATTTGTGGTGACTTTACTATTGATTTTTCTTTAAAATTAAAACAACAAACTGACGTTCTAAACCTCCTCTTCACATTTAATTTTAAACCTACAATAGAAACAGAAATACATGTAACAAATACTTCAACAACAACAATAGACCAAATATTTACTAATATTCTTACAAAACATAATACAAGTAGTACGAGATGTTTCACCACAGACCTTGGAGATCATATAGCACGATGATATCAGTGAAAATAGATCATACTATACAGCCTAACAAAACATTAGTAACCACTTCTCGAAATTTCAGTGTCCAAAATATAAATAAATTTCTTAACTGCTTAACTAAAGAGATGTGTGAGGAAATATACAGCTGTAGCAATACAAATGAAAAATTTGATTAATTCCTAAGCACCTTCCAACATTATTTTGAACTGTGTTTTCCTCTCAGAAAAAAAGAAAATCAGGAGAAAAATTACAGAAAATAGTTGGAGGCATAAAAGTTCCACTGAAGGAAAGAGATTCCTCTATAACATAGCTAATCAAACCAAAACAACTCCAGAATTTGATGCGTATTTTAAAAGATGCAAACAGATCCTAAATAAAATTATCAGAAGGTCGAGAAAGCTAGTAAATGACAACTACATAGAAAAAGCTACAAATAAAATGAATCCAAAGTCTGCCATTGCTAGGAGAGAAACTGGCTAAACACAGGAAAAGACTGTAACGTTGCTCTGCTTGAAAATGGAGAGGAAATTTCTGACCACACAGAGTAGCTGATGTATTTAATGTATATTCCACAGAAATAGCTAACAAAATGGTGCAAAAACAGCTTCTGGAAACATAGGTGAGCAAAAAATTAACCTAAGTGAAAAAGTCAATCTTTTTTTGCATCCAACAAGTGAAAG
Source organism: Schistocerca serialis cubense (assembly GCF_023864345.2). Taxonomy (NCBI): domain Eukaryota; kingdom Metazoa; phylum Arthropoda; class Insecta; order Orthoptera; family Acrididae; genus Schistocerca; species Schistocerca serialis. Next base: position 130,947,285 of record NC_064639.1, read on the forward strand.
GAAAGTACTGAATATTGTAAAGGAATTAAAATAAATATTTTCTTCATCTACAGACAACGTCCATAATAATATATTTAAAAAAAAAATGTACTACAGTATTGACTAATCCCCTATCTCATCTTTGCAATTATTCATTGCAAAAAGTTGTATTGGCAGCAATTGAGAGGTTTATACCAATTAAACTAACAAACGATGGAGCTGATCCTCCTTGGTACACAAAACGGGTTAGAACACTGTTGCAATGAAACAAACATGCCAAATTTAAACAGACGAAAAATCCCCAAGATTGTCGATCCTTTACAGAAGCTCGAAACTTAGCACGGAGTTCAATGTGAGACGCTTGTAACAGTTTCACAATGGAACTTTGTCTCGAAACCTGTTAGAAAATCCAAAGAGATTCTTGTCGCATTTCACAGAATGAAATACCAGTTTTCAAGAAGGGAGATAAGACAATTGAAAAGAACTATAGACCAATATCTCTGCTTTCTGGTTTTTCTAAAATTCCAAAAAAAACGTTTTTTGCAAAAGACTGATTTCATTCATAGAAAAAATAATTTCGTATCAAATATCCCAAATGGGTTCAGAAAACTCAGATCAACAGAATCCGCCATTTTGCTTTGTTAATGAAGCCTCAACTCGAATAGACCAGAAAGAACATGTACCAGCAATATTTCTGGATCTCACAAAAGCATTTGATGTGATAGACCACAGTTAACTACTTCAAAAATTGGAGTATGTAGGAATTAGGAGCCTGGCACATGAGTGGATGTCATCAAACCTGAAAAGCAGAGAGCATATAGTTGAAATCATGCATCAGGGGAGTGGCCGAGCAGTTCTAGGCACTACAGTCTGGAACCGCGCGACAGCTACGGTCGCAGGTTCGAATCCTGCCTCGGGCATGGATGTGTGTGATAACCTTAGGTTATTTAGATTCAAGTAGTTCTAAGTTCTAGAAGACTGATGACCTCAGAATTTAAGTCCCATAGTGCTCAGAACCATTTGAACCATGCATCAGGAAGAAAACATGATATACACCTACCAATCTAAAAGAAAAGAAATTAAAAATCGTGAGCCCCAAGGTTCTATCTTGGGCGAAGTGTTGTTCTTAATACACTCCTGGAAATGGAAAAAAGAACACATTGACACCGGTGTGTCAGACCCACCATACTTGCTCCGGACACTGCGAGAGGGCTGTACAAGCAATGATCACACGCACGGCACAGCGGACACACCAGGAACCGCGGTGTTGGCCGTCGAATGGCGCTAGCTGCGCAGCATTTGTGCACCGCCGCCGTCAGTGTCAGCCAGTTTGCCGTGGCATACGGAGCTCCATCGCAGTCTTTAACACTGGTAGCATGCCGCGACAGCGTGGACGTGAACCGTATGTGCAGTTGACGGACTTTGAGCGAGGGCGTATAGCGGGCATGCGGGAGGCCAGGTGGACGTACCGCCGAATTGCTCAACACGTGGGGCGTGAGGTCTCCACAGTACATCGATGTTGTCGCCAGTGGTCGGCGGAAGGTGCACGTGCCCGTCGACCTGGGACCGAACCGCAGCGACGCACGGATGCAGGCCAAGACCGTAGGATCCTACGCAGTGCCGTAGGGGACCGCACCGCCACTTCCCAGCAAATTAGGGACACTGTTGCTCCTGGGGTATCGGCGAGGACCATTCGCAACCGTCTCCATGAAGCTGGGCTACGGTCCCGCACACCGTTAGGCCGTCTTCCGCTCACGCCCCAACATCGTGCAGCCCGCCTCCAGTGGTGTCGCGAGAGGCGTGAATGGAGGGACGAATGGAGACGTGTCGTCTTCAGCGATGAGAGTCGCTTCTGCCTTGGTGCCAATGATGGTCGTATGCGTGTTTGGCGCCGTGCAGGTGAGCGCCACAATCAGGACTGCATACGACCGAGGCACACAGGGCCAACACCTGGCATCATGGTGTGGGGAGCGATCTCCTACACTGGCCGTACACCACTGGTGATCGTCGACGGGCCACTGAATAGTGCACGGTACATCCAAACCGCCATCGAACCCATCGTTCTACCATTCCTAGACTGGCAAGGGAACTAGCTGTTCCAACAGGACAATGCACGTCCGCATGTATCCCGTGCCACCCAACGTGCTCTAGAAGGTGTAAGTCAACTACCCTGGCCAGCAAGATCTCCGGATCTGTCCCCCATTGAGCATGTTTGGGACTGGATGAAGCGTCGTCTCACGTGGTCTGCACGTCCAGCATGAACGCTGGTCCAACTGAGGCGCCAGGTGGAAATGGCATGGCAAGCCGTTCCACAGGACTACATCCAGCATCTTTACGATTGTCTCCATGGGAGAATAGCAGCCTGCATTGCTGCGAAAGGTGGATATACACTGTACTAGTGCCGACATTGTGCATGCTCTGTTGCCTGTGTCTATGTGCCTGTGGCTCTGTCAGTGTGATCATGTGATGTATCTGACCCCAGGAATGTGTCAATAAAGTTTCCCCTTCCTGGGACAATGAATTCACGGTGTTCTTATTTCAATTTCCAGGAGTGTATTTACCAATGACCTAGAATCATCTAGTGATTCCCATCAATATATAAAATTTGCAGATGACACAACTGTATGAATAAAAGACAAAACTACTGCAGAACTACAATACACAAAGTACAAAATTGCACCACATACATTACAAAATGTTTCACCACAAAGTCTCACTGTCCACACAGAGAAAATTATTGCAATGCACTTCATGTGAATAAAGAGCTAGTTGTATTTCACAGGAACGACGTTATCTAAACCCATGTTGACTGTGTGTCAATAGACCGTTTCCTTTGAGGTAATCCATAATTTTCGAACACAATACATGTTCTAAAATACTGCTGCATATCGACGTAGACGATATGGGCCTGTAATTTAGTGGATTACTCCTACTACCTATCTTGAATATTGGTGTGACCTGTGTAACTTTACAGTCTTTGGGTACGGATCTTTCTTAGAGCGATGGTTAAGTTTGGAGCTAATGCTTAGTGTACCCGGAGAGGAACCTAACTGGTATACAGTCTGAACCAGAAGACGGTTTTATTAAGTGATTTGAGTTCCTTCACTACTCCGAGGATATTTACTTCTACGTTACTCATGTTGGCAGCTGTTCTCCATTCGAAATTTGGAATATTTACTTCTTCTGCTTTTGTGAAGGCGTTTCGTAAGGCTGTGTTTAGTAAATCTGCTTTGGCAGCACTGTCTTCGATAGTATCTCCATTGTTATCGCGCAGAGAAGGCATTGATTGTTTCTTGCTGCTAACATACTTCACATGCGACAAGAATCTCTTTGGATTTTCTAACAGGTTTCGAGACAAAGTTCCATTGTGAAACTGTTACAGGCGTCTCACATTGAACTCCGCACTAAGTTTTGAGCTTATGTTAAGGATCGACAATCTTGGGAATTTTTCGTCTGTTTAAATTTGGCATGTTTGTTTCGTTGTTTCTGCAACAGTGTTCTAACCCGTTTTGTGTACCAGTGAGGATCAGCTCCATCGTTTGTTAGTTTAATTGGTATAAACCTCTCAATTGCTGCCCATACAACTCTTTGAATTTAAGCCATATCTGGTCTACACTTGCATTACTAATTTGGAATGAGTGGAGATTATCTCTCAGGAAGGCGTGAAGTGAATTTTTATCTGCTTTGTTGAATAGGTATATTTTTCGCTTATTTTTTGAGGATTTGGGGATTACAGTATTCAGTCTCGCTACGACAACCCTGTTTTCACTAATACCGATATCGGTTTTGATGCTGGCTATTAACTCAGGTTTATTTGTTGCTAAGAGTTCAAGTGTGTTTTCACAACTGTTTACTATTCACGTAGGCTCATGAACCAACTGCTCGAAATAATTTTCAGACAATGCGTTTAGCACAATTTCGAGTGATATTTTATTCGTACCCCCGGAATTAAACATGTATTTTCGCCAACATATCGAGGGTAAATTAAAGTCACCACCAACTATTATCGTATGAGTCGGGTACGTGTTTGAAATCAAACTCAGGTTTTCTTCGAACCTTTCAGCAACTACATCTTCTGAACTGGGAGGTCGGTAAAAGGATCCAATTATTATTTTATTCCGGTTGCCAACAATGACCTCGGCCCATACTAACTCACAGGAAGTATGTACTTCAATTTTGCGACAAGTTAAACTACTTCTAACAGCAACAAACATGCCACTGCCAACCGTGTTTAGCCTATCTTTTGGGAACACCATCAGGTTTTTCGCAAAAATTTCGGCTGAGCTTATGTCCAGCTTTACCCACCTTTCAGTGCCACAGGTTGTTTAAGAATTTTGAATAAGTTCTATTATCTTTAAAATAAAAACAATCTCTTTTTTAAGCACTCCCTAGTGCAGTAATTATATCCTAATTTTTCTTGAATGAAATCATCAAATAAGACAACTGAATTATATTAATATTCATTATTTTTAATAAAAGTAGCAATTTAATAATCAGTCTTATTACACTTCTTTATTAACTCTTGACTATTAGGTCAATCTAAAATTTTAGAATGAACCAAAACACAATTTATTTTATCCCAGTTGAACTGTATTAGGGCTGAAACAAAATTATTAATAATGGAAGTTGTTTTGTCCTCTTGGATCTATGATTGCACATTTTTGTAAATTAGGTAATAATTTACCATGTTTGTCTTTTTGCTGACTTTTCTTATACCCTTACTTTTGGTTTACAATATTTTCCTTTTTTACTTAATTTGGGCCTCTTACAGACCAAGATTAGATGGGTAGATCACATAACTAATGAGGAGGTGTTGAATAGGATTGGGGAGAAGAGAAGTTTGTGGCACAACTTGACTAGAAGAAGGGATCGGTTGGTAGGACATGTTTTGAGGCATCAAGAGATCACAAATTTAGCTTTGGAGGGCAGCATAGAGGGTAAAAATCGTAGAGGGAGACCAAGAGATCAATACACTAAACAGATTCAGAAGGATCTAGGTTGCGGTAGGTACTGGGAGATGAAGAAGCTTGCACAGGATAGAGTAGCATGGATAGCTGCATCAAACCAGTCTCAGGACTGAAGAACACAACAACAACAACAACAGACCAAGCTCACAGTGCTGTTGTTTCCCAACTTCTAATCACTTCATTACATTTTTATATTTTTGTTTTCTCTGATGATGGGTATCTAAAACCTTCTTTTGGAATGTGGCACTATTCTGATTTTCATGTTTGTCAATTTCAGTCTTCATTTCTTTTAGATCACTTCTCATTTCTTGGAGACACTAGCACCAGTGGGATTTTTGTGACTGACATCTGTAGAAATTTTCTAGCACATCCTGTTTTCAATCATTCGAATCAGTTTCTTGTAAAACGTTATTACACATTTTCTCATCATTAAATTTAGTTGTTTAATCTCCTTGTAGAGATCTTCATCAGTCCTGCTCCTGTAGCCACTGTTGTGTTTTATTAGCCCAGATATTGATCTTACGATATTCCTCTCTTTCTCTTCCATGTATTCTATTTCTTTCTTCTTAGTTTCAGGTATATGTCTATAAACATTCTAGTTGTAGTACTGTAACATAGGGTAGTAACTTTCCTTTAGAAGATGTATACCAATATTGTACACATCTTTAGGTAACTGAAAGACCATTTTCATTTTCATGATCTGATTTTATTAGCTTCTATGACGCTATTCTTCTGTGTTACCTCGCTAAAATATTTAAATTGATTGACTCTTTTGATTTTCCTTAATCTGTGTTCATGAAATTTGGAGCATATTTTGTGTTTGTAATATATTTGGCTTTAGTGTAATATAATTGATGGCTTGTTTTTTAAGGAATTATTTCCGAAATATTTATTTATCTTGTTACCATTTCTGTGTCTCCATCACGATTGCAGTGAATTCTAAGACCAGTTGCATTATTGTTGTTTACTCCATTCTTTCTGAGTTCTTCCTCCCATTATCAGATCGCCTTTTTAACAGTACAATTGAACAAAATAGGCAATAGATCATCTCAATGTCCAGCTACCTGTCCAACTACCTGTCTGAACATTGAAAGCTACCCTTTACTAAAAATTAAGCATTAGATTTTCAGTTAGAGTCATATGCGATTTCGAAGTCCTTAAACACAGTGACATGAGGTGTGCACGTTGCTATTCTGTTTGGAGCATGGTCTTAAAATCCAGGATATGCTCCACATGTGACCTTCTCTACTGCAGTCCATCTTGACACACCCCAGTTTTGTCATCACTATTCTTCTCTGGCTTATTATGTGGCGCTTTAGAAAGGACTTTTATGTAAGTGGTGGCAGTGGTATTCCTCTGTATTCGTCTGCATCAGTTTTGTCTCCTTTTTTATGTGAAAAATTAATTAACGTATGCTTCCAATTCTCTGGAATTTCTTCTATTAGCCAAATATTCTGCACTATTTGTTTTAATGTTTGGAATACATTTCCATCAGCAAGTTTCCACTATTCTGAAATAATCACATCTTCACCTGTTGCTTTGTTGTTTTTCATTCCAAGAACGAATATTTCGTGATCAGCCTAAATTAATTAAAGTAATGTCTGTATACAAAATGGGAGAAGATGATGATCCAAATAATTACAGACCATTACCTTTAGCATTAGATTTCTCCAAAATATTAGAAATCATCATGCTGAACAGACTAACTACTTACCTCGAAATGCGTATATACTAACTCCAGCACAACGGAGATACCAGAAATGGTAATCAATTGAAACAGCATCTGAATAATTAACAGAAATTACTGTACAGCGCTTGGACAACAGGATGGTAGTACCTCAAGGATCTGTTATGGGACATGCCCTCTTTAGTTTATTTGTAAATAATCACAAACATAGGACAATAAAAAAGGATACTTCACAGAGATGATATGACTGTGCTAAATCTTTCCAACAATTTTGGAGCACTTAAGAAAAACACTTTCTTACCTTTAAATAACGCAGCACGATGGCTCATAATAATAATAATAATAATGATAATAATTTTATTGTCTTTAAGCCATTGCAGCAATAGACAAAGTCATACATATAATACAATACAGTACAGTACATGCTATAGAAGGACAGAATTGTTAAGAACTTTACAGTTTAATATCACAGGTCACGAAATCCTTTATATTGTAGAATGGGTTTACAACCAACCAGTCATAAAGTGTTTGTTTGTATTGTTGCTCTGGTAAATTTTGTATAGCTTGTGGAAGTTGGTTAAATAATTTGTGGCCCATAAGTTCATAACTGTTAACTGATTTCGACAGTCTGTGGTAGGGCATATAGATAGAGCTGTTTGTCCTAGTGCTGTAACAATGTATATTTGCCCTGCGTTTAACTTTAGGTAAGTTCTTTTTTGTGTAGATTAAAACATAATAAATATATAAGTTTATTACTGTCAGAATTTTTTGTTGAGTAAACAAAGGTTTACAATGAGCCTTGTATGGTGAGCCTGTAATTATCCTAATAGCTTTCTTTTGCAGCAATAGTATATCATGCACACAAGTGGAGTTTCCTCATAAAATAATGCCATAGGATATGATGCTTTGGAAAAATGAGTAGTAAGATACTCTAACATAATTTTTAGGTACACAGTGCATTAATCGCCTTAACAAATAGATTACCCTAGACAATTTTCCGCTAATATACTTAATATGTGGATTCCAAGAAAGTTTATCATCCAAATATACCCCCAAAAATTTAACACAACTAGGGTCATCTGATGGAAACTTGTCTTTTAAACTAAATACCATCTGCTGGGTTTTGCTTTCATTAAGTAAGAACCCATTTGCTTTAAACCAGACTGAAGCTTGCTCAATTGTCTCTGTAACACATGTTTTAAGGCTATTAAGATCATTACTGCTGTTCAGAAACGTTGTATCATCAGCATAGCGTACTGTTCTGGATTTAATAAATGATGGCAGGTCGTTTATCATTATTAGGAAAAGGAAAGGGCCCAGCACAGATCCCTGCGGAACACCTACCTTAACTTGTTCTATACTGGACATTTCTTTCTCAACACAGACGGCTTGCTTACGGTTTTGTAAATATGATGTTAATAGCTTAAGGCTGTTACGTTTAACACCATAAAAGTCCATTTTTTCGAGTAGTAGTGTATGTTCTACACAGTCAAAAGCTTTGCTTAGGTCACAAAAAGTCACTTGGGCAAACCACTTATCTTCAAATACTTGATGGATGTATGTAACAACATTGTCTATGGCATCAATGGTTGACAGGTTTTTCCTAAAGCCATACTGTGATCCACTTATTAATCCTATGTTATCAAAGTAAACTGATAATTGTTGGTAAATTATGAATTCTAGAACTTTTGAGAAAACTGGGACTATGGATATTAGCCTGTAACTTGAGACAGAACTTTTATCTCCGTTTTTATGTACTGGAACTACCCTAGACAGTTTAAGCTCATCAGGGAAAAAACCCTCCAGTATACACTTGTTTATCCAATATGTTAGGGGGTACACTATACAGTCTATTACTTTCTTCAGCATGTTACAAGACAGGTCATATATGTCTACACTGTCTGATGATTTTAACTGCTTCACTATTCTTAACACAAAACCAGGTGAGACCTCAGAAAAATTGAAGGTACTTGTGTTTGTTGATGACCTAGCAATATTTTTTGGCAGTAATTGTGATGAGCTGATTTCAGGTTTAATTATAGCACTTCCTACTTCCTCAACTGATTTAATAAAAAAGTCATTAAATTCCTGGGGAGAGATACTAATTTTGTCATTTCTTTTATCTTTGGCGACACTATTTATTGGAGTCCATGCTGCTTTGCACTTATTGGTGGATTTCTCAATACTTCTGAGATTGTGTGCTTGTTTGACTTCCACAATTGCTTTTTTGTACTCATTCCTAGATCTAACATAGGCTAATTTAGCATGGTTGGTTTTCAGATTTTTATAAATATTGTACAGCAACATAACTCGATTTTTCACAGTAGACAGCTGTTTTGTATACCATGTATTTTGCCTATTTGGAACTTTTGCTTTTAGGACTCTGTCAGTTACTTTGCATTTCTTTATTGGTATGCTGTCATTAAAATGTTCCAAAAATGCTTTGAGAAACCTATCAAATAGTACCTTTGCTGGCAGATAATTGCTTAGAGTACAATGTGTCTCATCATAACACAGGCCAAACCAATCTCTGTTAGAAACGGACGTACGAAACCTGTCAATTTTCTCATCTGTGACTGGTCTAGTGACCACAACTTCTGGGACAAGCTTATTTACATTACTCTTATCAAGAGGGAACCTACTTGTATAATTTAAAGATACTGAATCATGATCAGAATATGGAAATACTTTCGCAAATCATGATTCTTCTGTTGTTTTAAAATTTACAAAAATATTGTCAAGACATGCATGTTCTCTTGTAGGATTGTTATTGACTGATTGTTAGTTGCACTGTCTCAGTAGGTTTTGGAGTTCAGTGACAGTACGTTTTTGTGTTGTGACATCGAATTCAGCATTCACATCTCCACCTATCACAATATCGTAATGTATCCATCTAGTATCTGTAAGTACATGTAACAGCAGGTCCAGTTTTTCTAAAAATACATTGGTTATACCCTTAGGTGACCTGTACAGGGAAATTACAACTAACTTAAAACTGTCTATTACTATACCAGCAGCTTCAAAGTTCTGTTCATCACACAGATCTAATCTATTGAATGTACCACTAAGTGACTTGTTAACATATATTGCCACACCACCTCTTAAATGCAATTTTCTGCAGTAGCTACTGGCTAGATTATAATTATCAAATTTAATAAATATAAGTTCACTCTCACTAGCCCAGTGTTCACTTAAACAAAAGATATCAAACTTATTTTCTAATCCAAAGTCATTGACAATAAATTCTTTATCCCTTACTCCTTTAATGTTAAGATAACAGATTATAAAATCAAACCTGTCTTTCTTTACAGATGCACTATTTTGCTTAGAGGCTACTAAATCTCTGGCACTATTTATCTTATGGGCTTCTTCCCCTTGCTGCCTTCCACTAAAAAATCATTTAGACGTAATGGAGGTACAGTTTTCCGTTCGCCCACTACACTTGATACTGCTTCTACTCTTGGAGGTCTCTTCGCTTCTTCTTGTTCATGGCATGATCTAAGTGGCTGGGTTCCCACTGTAGGTAGTTCAAATGTTGCTGCAGAATGGACAGCTGGATCACCTGTTGGTACACTTGTTGCTGAATATGCTGCCACTTTTGCTATTTCTGTTATCTTAGTTCCTGAATGAGGTGTTCTACCTGTTGTAACTGTAGTTACAGCTTCTTCTCTCCCAGCACATTCTTTTGTAATCAGTGATACCTGATGTTGTGTTACTGCTGCAACTGGAGTACATGGTAGGGAAGATACTTTTCAGGCGTCCTTTACCAGTGGTAGTGGAATAGGATCACTTTACTTACATCTAGGAGAAACACTATCCACTACCATTTTGATCTTTTGACTGAGCAGCGATTTGCCCCATTTATTTAAATGCATACCATGTGTTGTGAAGAGCTGTCTTTCAAGATCGTCAATACTGAGGAAAAAAGCATTTGAAGTGGTCTTGCAGATCTTTTTATACACCCTGTTTGCTTTTTGGATTTCTCTGTTCACACAAGAAGATTCAGTAAGGTCATGCTTGTGTGGAATGCCAACAACAATAATTTCTTGATCCTCTGTTGTACACAGCGCACCTCTTAGCACTGTTTGCTACTATTAGTAGAAAAAGCGGCCCTAAATGCAATTCCACGAGGATCGAGATAGGAATACACCCCCTGCTGGACGAAAGAGTGTGAAACACTACTGGAGGAATATGAGAAGACTAGGGACGAGGAGACTGCAGACCAACTGATCAACGCTATGAATGGGGAACGTAGGAGTAGATGGAAGGAGGCGATGGAAAATCTAGATTTTACCCACTTCAGCAGGAAGAGCTGGGGCCTGCTGAGGAAATTAGGCGGTGCCACAGCGCCTAACAGGCCGGCTCTTGGAACCAGCGCATCTGAGATTGCAGCTGTCCTGAAACAGACCTCCAAAATCCACCTAAAAACAGCCGAAAAGAGAGAAATTTCCCAAGAGCTAAGCAGTTTATTGCTTAATAACCCAACCAACATGGGCATTGTAAAAGAAGTGGAGACAGAAGAGATATCCCAGGCCTTGAAGCTAATGAAGACAGGAAAAGCAGCCGGACCTGACAACATCCTACCAGAATTCTTAAAGGTATTGGGAACTTTAGGAAGAAGGTGGCTGGCCAAACTTTGTACGGAATGCATAAGCACGGGGGTTGTGCCTAAGGAATGGAAAGAAGCAAAAGTCATCGCAGTGCTGAAACCCGGAAAGACTGGAGATAATCCTAGGAATTACAGACCAATATCCCTGCTATGTACCTCCTATAAATTATTCGAGAGAATATTGCTGACTAGGTTAACTCCATACATCGAAGCCAACCTCCCAACATACCAAGCGGGTTTCCGAGCAGGTAGAAACTGCTGTGAGCAAGTGCTGTCCCTCACAACCTATATTGAGAAAGGCTTCCAGAACAAGATGAAAACTGGCCTGGTCCTCACAGATCTCACATCAGCTTACGACACAGTATGGATTGAAGGGTTACTGCTTAAGCTAACTAGAATCATAAATTGCAAGCAGACTTACAAACTACTCAAGAACATACTAACGAACAGGAAGATCAAGGTCTCACTCCATGGTACGAACAGTAAGAGCATGATTCTGAATAATGGTCTGCCACAGGGTTCGGCATTAGCACCTGCTCTCTTCAATCTATATATAGCTGACTTGCCAGAAACTAAATCACGCAAATTTGCATATGCAGATGACCTGGCCATCGCATATCAGAGTAAAAACTACAACGATCTCGACGAAACACTGAATGCAGACCTTGAAGTCCTGAACACCTATTGCTCCAAGTGGCACCTACTTCCCAACCCCAACAAAACAACCAGCACCATAATGCACCTCAACAACAGAGAGACACACAGAAAATTACAGATCTCTTCGAATGGCCAAAGCATAAGACATGAGGATAAGCCTAAATATTTGGGAGTGAAACTAGACCGGACCCTAATGTACAGCTCACACCTCGAAGACACAAAGCAAAAACTAAAATCCCGCAATGCTATCCTTTCGAAACTGGCTGGAATAACATGGGGATGTGGAGCGAGCACTTTGAGAACTTCAGCACTAGCCCTTGTCTACAGTGTAGCTGAATACTGTTCACCAGTCTGGAGGAGAAGTGCACACGTATCTAAAGTGGATGTCCAGCTGAGGGAGACAATGTGAATAATCTCGGAAACACTCAGGGCCACCCCCTGTGCATGGCTTCCTGTACTAGCGAACATAGAGCCTCCAGAAATCAGGCGATCACAGCTAGCCCTATAAAACCTACAGGAAAATTATAGACAACCCGGACCTCCCTATCCACCAAGATCTGACACCGACAAACAGGCTTAAATCCAGATCACCTTTTTGGAAAATCGGTGAAGAACTACAAGCCTTTGAGCCGAGAACGGCCTGGAACGAAGTATGGTCGGAAAGTGAATTTAAGAACAAAAATTTAGTACAGGATCCGAACAAGAAAATTGATGGCTTTAACCTACCAAGAAGAGTGTGGACAGCTCTAAACCGGGTCAGAGCGAGTGTTGGGAGATGTAAACACCTGATGAACAAGTGGGGCCTGGCAGACAGCGCTGTATGTGAGTGCGGTGAAATACAGACAATGGACCAGCTACTAGTGTGCAAAGTGTATGGCTATGGTGGTGAACTCATGGACATACATAGACTCAGTGACTCAGCCATAGAGTGGCTCAAAAACATATCTAATATAATATAGAATTATATTGTTTTCTTTTTTAGTATATAGTGATAAGAATATTGTAAATTATGCCTCTGTGATGCCGAACGAGGAAGTAAGTAATTGTTATATACATCGTTTGCGCCGCCCAATATTACAATGCATTCACTTTGTGTCACGTGATTATTGTTTTTATAGTTTTTCAAAACTTCTTTTAGGCCTGCTCCAGGTTTCACAACACTTCTAACATTGAGATCCTGCTGGAAACGAAGAATTCCTGCAATTCCTTTTCTGTGGCTTTCAGCAAGCAAAACTGTAGGCCTACTAAAGTTTTTAGGAGTCACTTTGTTTGCAACATTGAGACAGTTACGTTTTACTGACTTATTACGCTTTGTAAATTTCCTGTCAGCCGATTCCGATTCGTAGTCTTGGTGTGAGTTGCTTGTTTCAACATTTTAAAGTTCACAATCCGTAATAAGATGTTGAAATCGATTTCTTAACGGAACTTTTAATGCACTGGAAACAAATTTAGGTTTTGCATATTTCTTTGGTTCACTGTACTCCTGAAGTTGACCGAGTTCTTTATGTGATGGGTCAGATAGACTTTTAATAATGTTTTCCAACAACAGAGCATGTTCTCTTGTGGCTTTCAGTTCTTTCTGCAGTGATTCGAGTACTATGATTTCACGATTTGCGCGGCACATTTCACTCGCTGCCAGACGTCCGTTACACTTTGTTCCACACATACACGAAATGTTTTCTTGATTTATTTTTGCGAAGCACTGCGAATGATACAAAATATGCAACACTGAACAAATTCTAATGCCATTTGATACGATTTTGTCGCATAACTTGCACCTTATTGACGCTAAATACTCGCAATTTATGGACCGATTTACTATCACCTCTATATGCGACGCCATCTTGGCTAAGTCGCTCAAGGTCAATGAGTTAACTATTATTCTGAAAAAACTATGTACATGGTTTACAACATGAACATGGTAGTGTCTGGGGATTTTCTTGACTTGTTCAAGCACTTTGACACGGTGTAACATGTGGTCATTGTAAAGAACCTAGGAAATCGACATCCCTCAGGGCTCATGCTTTCTACGAACGAGCACCAAGAATTAAACAAAAGGAAGAACATGTAAATGTTTTTCTAGGAGAAAAACAACTGGAAGAAATAACCTCATTTAAGTTTTTAGCACAACAGTAGACAGTGAATTACAAACTAGTGTAAGGAACTAAACTAGAATTAAAAATATAAGATTCACAAAAAAGTATTTTTAACTCAATGTAAATCATTTATGATCTTGAACATACAGAGAAAGCTATTGTTTATATTTCTGTTTACTCTATTGTATGTATACTGCCTAGATGTAATGGAAATGACCTGTAAGACCTCTACGAATGATAATTTATAGAGCCAATAAAAATCACAATTACAATTACAATCACAATTTGTTGACTATATTGTAGAAGCTGCTTCTTATCTGGTGGTTTTGAGTCTGCCAGTCACTTTATATTTACTTAACAAAATTTTTTGCTTTGAAAACTAGTAGATTTTGGCTTTGCAGTGATAGGAGTTCAATTCTGAAACAAAAACTAATGAATCTAGCCTTACAATATGCATTTTATCAAATTGGTGTAGACTATTTACTGCTGAAGTATAGTTTCGTAGATGTAGCAAAATTTATTTATTCATAGTAGTATAATGTAAATATTAATGCAGATAAATTTTCAGAGAAATACCTGTAAATTAGAATGATTTTCAACTGCAGATGGAGATAAAAGAGCATTTTACACAAGTTAGGTTTTGTTAATCAGTATATTGCACCAAACGAAAATGATTTCCAATGTTGTTCTTCACAATGAATAGTCTGAGCTAATTAATATCGGTTTCAATTTGGCTGTTGGTATCTTTGTTTAATATGATCATTGCTGTAGATTATTGCATGTTTTGAGTCATGTTCAGAGCTTATTATTCCTGTTACATATGGCAAAACCAATCTTTATCTTTACCATTCATGATAAACTTCAAGATTTAATAGTAACTATAAAATATGGGAATGAACAAGCAGTCGAGATTTTCAGAACTGATAAAAGTATAATTCCAGAAACAAACAACCAGATTGTTATAAATATTGAAGATGGTTTGACAGCAACACTTCTACTCAGTAGTGCTGCCAGTTTGGTGAAGATATTTTCACCCTCACCTGTATACTGAATTGCACTTCGTAAAAATGCAGCATTTCTCTAAATTTAGTGGATGATCCTCTGTGTAGAGGCGTGTCTAATGGGCAAGAGAAACATCGAACATCGAAAATATTACAAATGTTGCAGGAAATCATATTTCTTCCTTATATAAATGGATCAGTTGCTCACAAACCTGAGTAAAACATTCCACCGCTAAACTATCTGAGCTTGAGATTAGTAAGAAATAAAAAACTGAAATTGTTAGACATAATGTAGTAAGGAAATTAATTGTGGTTTAAAATTACTAATTGATAAATATATCTTCCTAAAATACGAAGGTAAGAAGAATATGGAGGATGGAATGTTTTTGGATGTAGTGAATTTCCTTGATATGTTAATCAGATTGCTAATATTTCTGTAAAATTTGCATTTTTGGTTTAAGTGTATTTCTTCCATAGATTTGTTTGATTACACAGTAAATTCAACACTTAACAAACTAAGTTTAATCAATTTAGAAAGTCATTCACTAGTAATAGTAATAGATTTGGGTACTTTCTGTACTATAAGGCTTGAAGAACCAGTTAACGCATCCCCCATACATGTTCTAATTTAAATACCTGTTGAAAAAGGTGAGAAAGAAAAGAGGACTGTAGGATTCTTACTTTATATATATATATATATATATATATATGTGTGTGTGTGTGTGTGTGTGTGTGTGTGTGTGTGTGTGTGTGTATGTCTGTGTGTAGATATATTTGTAAATTCATGGTCAATGATTGAAGTGTAAAAAAATTTACAGATTCTCATCATTTCATATGCTCTAATCAAGGAACAAAGAGTCTAAAACATACAGAAGGTACTTTTTATGAACAGAAATTGCAAAAAATAAAAAATTAAAATATCCAGAAGTAGATCTAGATAAAGTTATAAATCAGAAAGTAAATGAAAGCATATAGCACAAGGCTAGATTCTGAAAATTCAAATAATAGTTATATGAATTGATAAAAGAATTGTATAAGAGATAATTCAATTTTATGAAACATTTTTTACATACTTAAAGAGTCGACACTTAGTTATCCATTATGGTTAAACCCGTGATCTAAGGGTGGTGTCTCTGACTAGTAATCAAATGTCCTGAGTCCTGGGTTCATAAACAGCCAGTGCTTAAATTATGAATAAAAATCATCAGCAATGGTATAAGAAATCATACTTCTTCTGCCAGCAACCTTGCCAAATAAAATTAAGCAGTGCATAGACCTTCAGAGTAAACATATGATCTTCAGTGGGAAACTGCCCCTAAAAGGCAGAAGTATCAGCAATGATCAATAGACTAAGAATGCAGAAGGTAATCAAAACCACGTCATTAAGGTCACACAAATGATATTCACAGGACATGTGGCCTGCAGCTGAAGAAGTGTCATGATGATCTCTACATTAGCAAAAAATTTTGAATTAGTCCCTTTTTGTATCTCTGACAGGAGACTGCCAAGGCAGAGGGGACAATGAGAAAAACACTAGGAAATAGTAATATACTTGAGCATGGTAGCGGAGATAGAAACTCTCAAAACGGAAATAGAATGGCTATATTTAGATATAGTGAGGAGTCAATGATACGATATTGGGAGAAGATGAGGATTTTCGACGAGATGAGTAAGAATTAGTATCAACAACAGCTGAAAATGATATACCAGAAGTAGGATTAGTTGTGAACAGGAAGGTGGGGCAAAGTGTCAGTTACTGTGAACGCTTCAGTGATAGTCTATTTTGGATTAGAATAGACAGCAAACCAGCGCCAACAATAATACTTGGGAAATAAATGCTGACATCATAACCACAAGATGAAGAGGCAGAGAAAGTATTTATGAGTATACTGAGTGGATATTTCAGTATGTAAAGGAATATGATAACACAATTATCATTAGGGACAGGAATTTGGTAGTACAAAAACGAGTAGAAGACAGAATTATGGATAATTTTGGTTCACTAGTAGGAATGAGAGAGGAGAGAGTCTCGGGGTATTCTGCAGTAAAATTCAGTCAGTCATAGTGAAGGTACTATTCAAAAATCACAAGAGGAGGAGGTATACTTGGAAAAGGAATGAAGACATATTGGTCGTGCAGATTCGGAAACCAGATATTGTATTCTAAGGTGTATCCAGGAGCAATGTCAGATCAGATCACAGTTTAGTAACGAACACTGGACTTCAGTTTTGGAGAACCATCCACAAGAATCCACGTGGAAAGAAGTAGGACAATGAAGTACTGAGGATTTATGAGATGAATTCGAAGTTCTCTAAGGCTGTAGACATAGCGATAGTAAATACCACAATAGGGAGTTCAGTTGAAGAACAATGAACATCTCTAAAAAGGCCAGTCACAGATGTCAGACAGAGAAACATATGTACAAGGAAAGTAACTGCAAAGCACGCTCGAGTGAAGGAAGAAAAACTTCAGTTGATCGATGAAAGAAGGAAGTGCAAAAATGTTCAGGAAAATGTAGGAATGCAGCAACATAAGGCACTTAGGAATGAAATAAATAGGAAGCACAAGGAATCCAAGGCGAAATGGTTGCAGAAAAGATGTGAAGAAATCTAAAAAGAAATGGGTGTCCGAAGCACTGATTCAGCATACAGAAACATGAAAATAACCTTCTGTGAAATTCGAAGAAAGAGCGTGAGATTTAGAGCACACTGGGAGTCCCACTATTAAAAGGATCAGAGAGAGCAGAGAGCCTGAAGACGTAACTGATAATGATGAAAGAAGAAATAGGAGTTGGAATGGAAGGCATAGAGGTTCAAGTATTAGAGTTTAGGAGAGCCTAGGGAGACTTGTGATCAGATAATTCCATTGGAATTTCTAAAGTCGTTGGTGGAAGTGGGAGCCACACGACTGTTTAAGTTAATGTATGGAATCTATGAGTTTGGAGACATACCATCATACTCTTGAAAAAATATCGTTAACATAATCCTGGATATAGTAAGTGCAGATAACTACTACAACTACTGCACTGTCAGCTCAACATTTCATCCAAACTGAGGACAAGAATAATACACAGAAGAATGGGATAGAAAGTTGAGGAACTGTTAGATGAGGATCAGTTTATCCTTCAGAAAGGGAAAGGCACTAGAAAAGCAGTTCCGACACTGTACTTGGTAAGGAAAGCAAAACTTAAGAAAGAATGTGTCATGTTCATTGGATTAGTCAATCTATAAAAAGTGTTCAGTAATGTAAAATGGTTCAAGATGATCAAAATTATGAGAAGTGAGGACTGAGCTATAGGGAAAGATGAGTAATACACAAAATCTTCAAAATCCAAAGGGAAAAAAAAGAATGAAAGACCAGGAATGAAGGGCCCAAATTAAGAAGGCTGCAAGAAAGGCAGGCAGCATTTCGTCCCTACTGTTAAATCTATGCATTGATGAGGCATTGAAGGAAATAAAAGGATGGTTCCAAAATGGGATTAACATTCAGGGTGAAATTATATCAATGATGACGTTCAGTGATAAAATTTTGAACCTCATTCAGGGTGAGGAAGAGTTACAGGACATGTTGAATGGAATGAACAGCCGACTGACCAAAGAGTATGGACTGAGACTAAATAACAGAAAGACAAGGGTAATGAGAAGTTGCACAAATTAGTGACAATGTTAATATGAAAATTTGGGACCATGAAGTAGGCACAGTGAAGGATTTTTGTTACCTTTGAAGCAAAGTAGCACATGAAAAATAAAGCAATGAGGGTTTAAAAGGCGTATTAAGACAGACAAACAAGATATACCAGGCAGAAGGAAGTTCACAGTATCAATCATAAGCCTTAATTTGAGGAGGAAATTTCTTATAATCAGTGTCTGGACCACAGCACTGTATGGTACTGAAATGTGGTCATTGGGAACACCAGAGAAGAAGAGATTGTATGAGATGTGGTGCTATAGAAGGATGTTGAAATCTAGGCGGACTGTTCTGATTGAAAAATAAGGAGGTTCTCTGCAGAATCGGCGATTAAAGGAATATATGGAAACAGTGACAAGAACGTGAACAGGATTGTAGAAGACTTGTTGAGACACCAGGGAATAAGTTCCATGGTGCTAGACAGTGATGTATAGGATAAAAACTCGAGAATGGAATACGTCTAAGAAATAATTGAGGATGTGTCAGTTGCAAGTGGTACTCTGTGGAGAAATTCATTGTCGTTGCTTCAAACTAGTCACAAGATCGATGACTCAATAAATTCATTATTTAAACTACAGCATTCACTTAAAATTACGACATTTGCATTCAATTGTTCTTTCTTTGCACTGTATACATTAATTAAATTTGGACTATACTCCACTTTTAATATTTTTCGTGCTTGATATGTTCATTTTATACTAGAAATAATAATATCTGAAGTTTTCTTTTGTGGCATCTAATCATATAGTAATTATACTGAAATTTTCATCAAATAATCTTAAGACAAGAAACATGTTTCTCACATGTATATTTTCATTTGTTAGAGCAATACTTGGTAACATTTCATTATCACATTCAATTTCTTTTTTTCATAATATTAACTGAATTTACAATAATTCCTGTTAAACTGTCAATTACATGGTACATTATGTTGGAAAGTTTTTATAAATTCTATATTTTACTTATCCTCCATGCTTCTAAAATTAAGATAGAAATATTTAGTAAGTCATTTACGAAAACTTCCAACAAGATGCATATTGGATCTAAACATTAACTAATAAAGTGTGTGATTCTGTTACAAAAATTGTATTTGATTGCAAATTAAACTGTGAACATGATTTATTTGGACATCTAATTTCTAAGCATATTTTCTTCACCATCTAAATGGTTATATATAGAACATTAGATTATTTGTATCCTAACAGTTTCATAACAAAAGAGTCCCCAAAACGCAGATTATGTCATTCATCAAATATAATAGTTCTTTAAAAAATATTGTTGCTGAATTGGTCTCCATTTATATGTGGAAAACATCTTAGCCCCAGTTGTAAATTACAATACTATGGTTAAAAAATATTTTAATTAAAATATCTAAATTAGTACAAATATATAAAACATTAAAATGTACTTTTATTTGTATATAATTTAATAATTTGTTAATCATCATAAACGAAACTGTGCCAGACCGAGACTTGAACTTGGGATCTTTGCCTTTTGCGGGCAATCAAAATTTTGAAGATGGGTCGAGAGTCGTGCTCGGGTAGCTCAGTTGGTAGAGCACTTACCCGCGGAAGGCAAAGGCCCAAGTTTGAGTCTCGGTCCGGCACACAGTTTTAATCTGCTAGGAAGTTTCAAAATAGCACATACTCCGCTGCAGAGTGAAAATTTCATTCTGGAAACATCCCCCAGGCTGTGGCTAAGCCGTGTCTCCGCAGTATCCTTTCTTCCAGTAGTGCTAGTCCTGCAAGTTTCGCAGGAGAACTTCTGTAAAGCTTGGAAGGTAGGAGACGAGGTACTGGCGGGAAGTAAAATTGTGAGGACGGCTCCTGAGTCGTGCTTGGGTAGCTCAGTTGGAAGAGCACTTGCCCACAAAAGGCAAAGGTCCGGATTTCGAGTCTCAGTCTGGCACACAGTTTTAAATCTGCCAGGAAGTTTCAAAATAGCGCACACTCCGGTGCAGACTGAAAATTTCATTCTGGAATCATTCATAAAATTAAACAAATAGTTGAGTTATACTGAAATGAAGACAAGAATTAAATTTTTGTATTCATAGATGAGTGTGACAATTGAATTTACTAACAAAAACCATTATTTATACATGAATATAACTTCTTATTTAAATGGTTCAGAAGAAGATGTAATAAATTTTGCTAAATTAAGGTCTTATGTCAAAATTTCTTCACATTGCTTTAGATTTTGTAAATATTCTTAAGGTTTCATGTCCAAAACATTTCCAACTTTTGAATGTGTCTCTTTAACTGTCTAATGTTGTTATTTTCGTTAATCTTTTAAAAAAGTGTGATCTTATAAATATTTATAGTGAATGGACTACACATTATGCAATGTATTACTTAAAACTGAAAATACAGTTTTAATTTTCTTATTATCCTAAGAAGAACAATTTTAAATTTTTTGTTCATTATAATTTTCTTATGCTTACATTGATTCCTATCAACATTAAGAATATAACATTTATTTTCCATGTTTACTAAAATTCTACAAATCCACTATTTTTCTAAGTTATAATCTTCTGGAAATTACACAGCTATGTAAAATTTATATTCACCCACTCATTCTGATCCAACAAACTGATGAACAATATTTACCTTTTCTTTAACAATCCTTACCAAACTTCTCTTCTGTTTTTTTCTTCATTGCATTTATCCTGTTATAAATTTTTAGAGTTTCAAAGAAATAATATTACACTTATATAAAGGGATTTGTACCATGAAAATTTTCGGTTAAATATAAGCTAATTTCATTTGAAACATAGTAACATCTATGCTTAAAAATCTATAAATGAAGATGTGATCATTGTCTCTATGTCTTTATATAATCTCAAACGAATTTTGGTATAATTTGATTAGTTTTTAGAGAATAAATTAGCTATAACTGAAACTGCAGTCTTACATACTTTTTTACTCTATATTAAATTAGTGAACAAGTTGTAGGCAGCTATTTCAAATACAATGAATTGCAACTCTATGAAAGTAGTTGACCTAAGAGTGTTAACAAAAACGAAGTATTTTAGAAAAACGAGATAAGATGTTTAATTTAGAAATATTTTAGTATTGGGAAGAAGAGTAAGTGAGAATGTAGATGAACATATAAATAAAAATAAAACAGAATCTAATAGATTTTTCATTTCAATATAGAGATGTAGCAGATGAATATGAATCTAAAGGAAAAGAATTAAAGAAAATATTTCCATTCCATAGGGACATATTTGAACAGCTGAAAAAAATTATCACAAATACTGTGAGGAATATTAAGACACTTTTCAAATGAGGTTTCAAACAATGAATACAGAAAATTCTATAGGTTTAATTGATCATACACTTGTCCTAACTTATTAAGAACTCAACGCACAAGGTCTGTTAAAAAAAATCTGGAACTTCATCCACAAACTTTTCTACACTTACTTTTTACTTACTGTGTGTGGTCTCCTGCTAAATACTCTCCTCCACAATTGGTACAAGCTTCACTTCTGGAAGCAGTCTCGGTATACCTCTTGCTATCACGTGAAGTACCGTCTTTGAATTTTCTTTTATCTCGTTCATCGTTACAAATATTCGTCCTTTCAGCGTGGATTTCAACTTTGGAAATAAAAGAAAAGTCCACAGGGGCCAGGTCTGAATTGTACAGAGGTTGAGGCAGCACAGAGATTTCGTTTTTCGTGCAATAGTCATTCTCCAACAGAGATGAATGTGCAGGTGCGTTTTCGTGATCCAAGAACCATGAATTGTCTCGCCACATTTCAGGTGGTTTCCTTCTCACATTTTCTCACAGGCATCACAACACATCCCGATAGTACCATCGCTTAACAGTCTCTTCCCTGTAGCACTAATTTCATTGATGTTCGGTACATGATGAAGGACGTCCCAAATAAGGGTCAACTTTAATTTCCTTCCACCCAATTTTAAATAATGTAAACCATTTGTAACACTGAGTTCAGCTTGAGCATTTATCGCCGTAGACTTTGTGTATCATTTGGTGTGTCTCTGTAAAGATTGTCTTGAGTTTCACGCAAAATTGCTCCTCTAACGATGCCATCTCGAAATTCGCAAACTGTGCAACACAAAGTTCTACTCAATATAGCAATGAACAATAACTAACAGACATACAACAATGAAACTTCAAGCAGCTATATATTTAAAGTAGGCGTGTGCAGGGATGCCAACCGCATTTCGCTCCAGCACATCTGGCGAGAAATTACAAATGTTTCAAATCTTTTTTTAGCATACTTCGTATTTGGAGTAGTTAGAGAGAATTTATAGGTTCACAATATTCACTTATATTAAACCTTCGGTTGCTTAGTAATATTCCCGTTGACTTAACAAAGTCCACACAAATTTTCAGTTCATGCTCATTTTGAGTGTTTAACAGAAAAATTGCACACTTGTAAACCAAATCCAGAAGATTCTTAAGTAATGAAATATCAGAAGTATCGACCACCTTCATACTGATATATGTAAAATATACTCCTGAGATTTATACTAATGGAACAATTCGGAACACAAACTTTAATATGTTTAAAAACTGCTTAAAAGTCAGTAGACTTTAAACAATGTCTAGAAAAAATGAAAATGCATTGAAAAAATTACACAGAACGACGAAAGGTAGAAACATAAGTAAAATGGCAATGATGAACTATCTGGTTTATTTACAGCTTCTGTACACAGTTATTACAATTTAAATTACAAATATGCAAAATTCTTTACTAATATAGGGATGAGTCACATCTTTTCACTAAGAAATAGGACTTGAAAGAAAAATTTCACTCAATGCCCAGTACTGAAGAAAATATGTAAGCTCTGAAAAGAAGAATGATTACAAATACATGTAGATTTGTGGCGTCATAGTAAGATACTTTGTCATCTAACTTGAATAAAGATGAAGATCATCAAAAAGTTCTTTTGAGAAGATAAAACAATACTAGCCATACGAAATTACGTTTACCCTAATGATTATATGCATCTCTGTAAAGACGTGAGGAAAATTAACTTGCACTGGGAGATAATTCTACAGGAAAATAAATTAAAGTGATGTATGTAATGAAGGTTATGAACATGCGAAAGTAATTTAGGGAAAAGTAAATATACAGAACTTAGGGAAATATCACAATCTGCACTTATACTGATGCTTTGTTATTATCAAGCATATCTATAAACTTAGAAAATGATGTATATCTTCATATTATGTAAATCCAGCTTGGTACTACACAACAACTTGCTTATTCTGGGGTGGAATGAAGCTGTCTAAGCAAATTTTCGATTTTTTACATTATTATGAACTGATTTTGATGCCTGAACAAGAAATCATGTGTGGCGGAGGAGTGGGGGGAATATCGCAATGTTTATAGACATATGTAAAAGCCCGGAGAAATACTAAAAACATCTCAAAAAGCAAGGAACCAAACTAACAAAGGTAGTTGACGCTATTTATTTTTATGAATGACTGAGTTTTGTTTAAGTTTTTCCTCATAGAGGATTTAATTGGTTAATTATTCTGAATTCGATTTAGTTTTGTGAAATAAATATCTAATATGAAAGATTCTTCAAGTA
Source organism: Schistocerca serialis cubense (assembly GCF_023864345.2). Lineage (NCBI taxonomy): Eukaryota > Metazoa > Arthropoda > Insecta > Orthoptera > Acrididae > Schistocerca > Schistocerca serialis. The sequence continues at coordinate 130,971,532 of NC_064639.1, forward strand.
GACTGGTGTATCCTAATGATGTATGAAATGAGCAAAAGATCTTTCACTTGCTCCAGATCAAAAAACAATACCTATAGCAAATCAGTCTAAACTACTGAAAACTTTATGAAATCAAACATAAATGTATCTCACTATATAATTTTAAAACAATGTCGAAATAAACATAAGTACACAAAACTAGTCATTGAGATTGGTTAAAATACATATATTTGAATACACAAATCAAAACAAAAACAACAAATTATGTTGAGAAAGATGTCTACAAACTGAATAATAATTCAGTGTTTGGAAAAAATTATGGAGACTATAAGAAAAAGAGTAGATACAAAACTGGTTTCAGGCATTTTTATCATTATATACATTAATAGCTAAACCAAGTTTCAAGGGGAAACGATCTTTAATGAAAATCTAGTTGCAATAAATTTGCAAAAGAAAAACATTATTTAATAAACCAATTTAAGAAGATTCGGATTGGTATTGATGTGCCAAAAAGTAATATATTTGGTACAGCCAAGTAAATATTCAGATACCTTCTTTGGCTATACAGGAAACAGAGGAAAGTGGTTTCAAGCCATATCAGCCAAGTGGAATTTCAACAAGCGGTACTTGCTGATATTAAATTAGAGCTGCACCACAAGCTGGTTACCTTACAGCAGAAACACGCTGGATAGTCTGAGATGAATACTACCAATACCGCAAAAAGATGGAGGAATTATGGCTCAGATGGCCTAATTTCATGTGCAGGCCACAGCAATGTTGTGAGTTGGGACAAAGAAACCAGTACAGTAAGGTAACAAGCAGGCCTTGATCTCATAAAAATATTGCTCGGTTTTCAGTGGAGTTGTGTAGTCTGCAGTTGACCAGGGGGGAAAAGAGGCCTACATTGGTATAACACTTGCTCTTCTAGCTGTCTATACTTCTGCAGAACAACGAGTCCCACTCTGGGGACTTGGAAGTTGTTAGCAGCAGTGCCACCACCCATGACGAGTCTGATTAGAAGGACTTAGACACCTTTGATCAGTGGGTGGTTTACCTTAAGGCTCAGGTGCACAGTCACTCTTCTGTCATTGGGAGGGTGCGCATCTCCGCTGCGTGCCTCCTGTTCCTGTGGCCAGATCCCACTGCTGCAAGCCACTTGCTCCATGGAGGCCGTAGTATGGCTCAGCACGACTCCACACACTTCACAAGCGACTACTGGCTGCCGTTGGAAGTGTAGCTGATGCTCAGAGATATCTCACCTCCTCTGAAACCTTGGTTGCCCCTGTCATCACAACAGCATTCACACGGACTACACACAGGCATTCATGCATTCCTTGCATTCCTCACAGGGGTACTCTGATTCTACCTCACTGCCACCAGCAGCCTGGGATACAACTGCATCATGTGTATATTAGCGAACAATAAATGTTTGATTCTTTAAACAGGCGCTCACTCAACAAGCCACTATTCATCCACATCTTGTGATGGTGGTCCTTATCATCCTGGCCTTGAACGGCCTTCAATTGCCACCAAATGCAACATCCGTTCCTCTGATCTTACATTTAATTTTAGAAGGGTAGGTGAGACCAGCATCACAGCTTCAGTTGCAGATTGCAGACCAGCACTATGAGTTGATGAGTGACTCTTTTGTTTTGGTCGTTTTGTTTTCTGTTAGGGTCATGAACAGTATGCATGATGACCATAGAAATTTAAAAGTGGCACTTGCGAAGCCGCAAGAACCTGCTGATCTCTCTCAGTTCAAAAGTAACGTAGGTCATGGTATTTACAAATCTAAAAGTGGCACTTGGAAGTCGCAAGAACCTGCTGATCTCACTCAGTTCAGAGGTAATGTAAGTCGTGGTATTTGCAATCGATGTGTAATGTAACTATCACTTCCATAGATAGTATTGCAGCTAGTCTAGTAAATCCTTTTTTGTGTAAATTGATTGAGGATGTTTCAGTGTTTGTTAGTCATGAAAGCAGCTGCTAAATTACTTGTAGGCAATAGGTCAGATGAGCTGTGATTGCATATGATCAAGCTAAGATTAATTGTTGATGTAAAAACGAGTGTCACATAGCGTGAGTGATTAACTAAAGCACAGATATTTGAACAGCGTGCAAGGGGCTTTATCAACATTATGTAAATCAGAACAGTACGATGTTTTTATAGAGAACAGCTTAATGGTTTAACACAGAAATGGAATGAGTTGGTAGAAGCATTTTCGGGCAGAATTATGGAAGTTATTGCGCAACGTGTTACCGCAAAACACAGAGGTAGACAGAATTATTCTGCAGGAGGCAGAGAACGGGACGCTGGACATGGTTTTCATGGGGTTTCCAATAGTTATATCAAGATGGATAAGAATGGAATACCCGAGGGACTTAGCTGCCACTATTATGGTTGCCATGCAACTTGATTAAGTTTACATTGTGACCCAAGGTCAAGATAAATGAAGGTGTTTACCTCCAAGGTGAAATGCTGTACATGTGGTTGTAAGGACCATATTAGAAAGTGATACCACCAACCATAATGATACAAATCTGGAGAAATGGGGCATTGCGCACAAAACTGTCAGTGTAAGAAGCTGAATGGACAGCACCGGGACAAAAGTTCCTTATAATACCAATGGGAATTCCCATAAAAACGGAGCACTGAAGAAACATGGGTAGAGGTGAAATGCTGATTGTTTGACCCAGGTAATGTAACAGAACGAATATCTTTGGTAAACATAGCAACTCATGTGTTGGTAGCTAATCGGTGTTGTAGCAAGACATACTCATGTGAGGGGTACTGCATGGTCCTAGGGCTCGACTTTCAGGATAAACAACAAGCAAAAATTGGCCTTTTGTAACATACTATCAAACTCAGTGGGTTATTATTTCAGCTGGAAACGACCACTACAAGTGTTACATTGCTGCAAGGTTCACCAGTCATGTAGTTAGCACCAAATAAACTGCAGACATGTGCTCAGTTATGGATAGTTTCTGCCCCATGTATGTCTCCGCCCCTTTGCTGGTAAGTGGAGGATGCTGGCCTGCAAGAGGGCATGAGCAGCAATGGCCCAGGATACATTGTGGCAAGCAGGAGAGGTGATCTTCTTGCAGCAGTGAGGCGAGTTGAAGGTCCAGTTCTACCTAGGACGTGTGAGTGATCTGTTGGGCTGAACATAGCTGGAAGATGGCGGCCTAGCCTGTGGAGTGTTATTAGTATCATCACGCTGGTTGGAGTTCAATTGTCAGTTACTCGACAGTTGGAGGAAGTAAGCCTGCTCGAGGAACCACTGAGTGCCTATATCGTGGGCTTTATGGTGAGCCCTTTTCTGTAATGGGCACTAATTATGTTCCTAACTGACATGTTACCAGCTGCATCATGGTGCCTTTCAGGTCAGGTTTGTATTTGTGGTCATTCTTCCATTTTTCCGTGTGAGCAAAGGTGCTCATTTGTATTTGTCCACCAGGATGTGTTTAGTCGATTTTTGGAAACGCATTTGCGATTTGTGGCGAACGTGCATTGCAATTTGGATTTCGATTGCAACTTACCATGTCACTAGGTAGAGTGGCTTGGTAGACTGTGTACACAAGCCTGCAATTTCTGTTAAAATCTTTCTGTAACCGAATTTTCTGGCGTATGACCTATTCAGTGCTTGCCAGCCTTGTTTCATTTATTGGTGTTTTATTTTTTTATTAGAGTAGTGTTTCTACTCATGTTTGTATGTTACTGGGCATTGTTCAATGCCTTGTTTATTGAACTCAAGAGCGAATCCAGCAACAGCTCTTGCTGTATGCTTTAGTTGGTCTTGTGGCTTTCATCAGATCTTTTTTGGTAATGTACATATCTTGTACATTTGTGGAAAGATATCTATTTTTGTAAGACGGCTGGCCAGCTCATTTTTGTAAATCCGCAATACTTGTTAATAGCTGTCTGCCAAACTAGCTATCTGTGTAGTAATTACACTGTGACTTGTTTCTCTGCTATTTCTGGCCACTAGGCTCAGCTAATTCTTTCTGTATATTTTATCGGCTACTGCCATTGTTTGCTTGCCTATAATCGACTGTGGTTATGTGTTTGCCTTACTTTGGCATTCTGTATTTCAATTATACACTGATAGAAAAAATCGCACACCGAAAAATTTGATGTAGAATAATGAAATTTTAGAAATACATTTTTCTAGGTAACATATTTAAGTGATTAACATTGCAAGGTCACAGGTAATGTAAGTGACATTGCAAATGTAATACATTAAAAACTTATGTAACTGCCAGACTGTTGAATGCAAGCATGCAAACGTGCATGCATTGTGTTGTACAGATGACAGATGTCAGCTCGTTGGATGGAGTTCTGTGCCTACTGCACTTGGTCGGTAGTACAGGGATTGTTAATGCTGTGGTGAACGATAATGGACTTATCGTCTGACGATTTCCCATACGTGCTTGACTGAAGACACATCAGGTGATTGAACAGGTCAAGACAACAACTCGACACTCTGTACAGCATGTTGGGTTACAATGTAGGAATGTGGGCGAAAGTTATCCTGTTGGAAACACCCCCTGGAACGCTGTTCACGAATGGCAGCATGAAAGGTCGGATCACCAGACTGACATACAATTTTGCTGTCATGGTGCGTCAGATAACCACGAGGGTGCTCTTTCTGTCGCATGCAAACGCACCCCAGGCCACGACTCGAGGAATGGAGCTGGTGGAATGCATGCTATAGGCCATGTAATTCGGAGATATCCTTGAGGTAACCGATACATAATATTTCATTGTGTTGGTGCTATCTGCTGCTCAAATTGCTGCTGCAGATGCAGTGCGATGTGCCAGAGTCATATGCTGAACACAATGGTCTTCCCTCCCAATAGCGCCACATTACTGCCCGGAGCACAGTCTTCTTGCAACTGTACAATGTCGTGATCACCGCTGCCAGCAATCATACAGTACAGTGGTTACAGCAGTGCTAAGTCTTCCTGCAGTATTACCGAAGGAACATCCAGGTTCTTGTAGCCATACTGCACGACCTTACACGAACTCAGTAAGGTGTTAATAATGGTTTCTTTGTCCCCCTGAAGGCAATCTTGACTAACATCAACTCATCGCATCCAATCTCAAAGGTAACTAAAGCTCACGATCATTACAGGTTGTATTTAAAGCAAACCTGATTTGCATCCTCAAACTGGCGCTGCTAGCGCACTCTTCTGTGACTGGTGCGACGTTTGAATAAACATTGTCTTTCATCTACAGAAAAAAGTCTACCAGCTTTCGTTTATGTCACACAACTCCTTCTTCCTGTTGCAGTTCTTTTTCCATCATTATATATTATACCGACTAGGGCTCTTTATATATACAGTTAGTTTCATTTACTGCAGCTGATCCCTTCTAAACGCCACTTAAGTAACTGTGTTTTAAGCTGATAAATTGCCTTTACACGAGGTGTACGTAAGCTTAAGGTCCGTTAAATTAGTTGCTAATGGGCATCTTGTATTCATAACGGAATTTCGCGTAAATCCTAACGCTCCTTCACCCATCATAAAATTTGTAGTATGGCCACTGGCCATTGACGCAATTATCCTGTATATGTCTTCAGTGTTATTAAAGTTTTGAGTAGTGAAATTTTGTTCACTTCAGGTTGCTCAGTGTGCCACAAGCTGGTTTTCAGTGGTGAGGCAATATGTTCCTTTTGAAACTTGTAAGAAAAATGTAATTACTTGGAAGGTCATCGCCATGGTAGGCAGTTGGCAGCAGGCCTTAAGCCGTTTATGTAGTTGCAAAGTGTAATTATTGTATTGTGACATACATAGTTGGAAATGTATAGCAATACACTGTCGAATGCCACAGTGTAAACAATTGTATTCAGACTCATCTGTGCATATATCTTTGTGTATTTTATGTTTGAGATGCTGAAGTTCCTTGCTACCTTTTATCATAAAATGATGCACCATCACTACATGCTTGTAGGTTTGTAAAGATCATGAACTTCTGTTAATATGTTGCAAGGTATGTTCTAATGCCTCAGTAATGTGCACAATGTTTACATGAAACCATGTATGTATTAGACATCCTGACTTGGAATTTCTCATTATTAAACTTCAAATCCGATGATGACAGCACAGATCTGTCGATACTGGAAATCAATAAAAAGATTAATAAATGTGTTAGTTAACCAGGTTTTTAAGAAGAATATAAGAATACAAATGTCTCTCAATAATTGACTCATATCTAACATCAGTTTACTTATTTTTTTGATCAGTTGAACTTCTTGACCTGTAACTGTCAGTTAACTCACAACACTATATGGCAATCAATAATTCTTACTGCAACTGCCTAGTACTTTGAATACTAATATTAAAAAAACAACACACTATAAAGGAATTATCCAAATGAGACAGAAATACGCAGATCTGATGTACTTGCACAGACAAATAAATAATTACAATTTCAGAAAAACTGGGTAATTTATTCAAGAGAAAGAGCTTCATAAATTGAGCAGTGAACAACGTGTTGGTACAACTCTGATCCTTATGCAAGCGCTTATTCGGCTTGCTACTGATTGACAGTGTTGTTGAATGTCCTCCTGATAAATATCATGCCAAATTCTGTCAAACTGGCGAGTTAGGTCGTGAAAATCGGGCGTTAGTTGGAGGGCCCTGGATGTTTTCAATTGGGAAACGATCTGGCGGTCTCGCTGGCCAAAGTAGGATTTGGGAAGCACGAAACAAGCAATAGAAGTTCTCACCGTGTGTGGGTGGGCTTATCTCACTGAAAAGTAAGCCCAGGATGGGTTGCCATGAAGGACAACAAAACCGGGCATTTAATATCGTCAATATGCTGCTGTACTGTAAGGGTGCTTTGGATGACAACCAAACGGATCCTGTTGTGGAAAGAAGTAGCATCCCTGGAATTTCATTGACTGGAGTAGAACTGTCTTGGGGGTAGAGTCCAACTTCAAATTGAGCCCTGATGACCAGCAAAGACATGTCTGGAGACGTCCTAGATAGTGGTGGGATACCATCCTCAGTGCCACCTTTCATATGACCTAACAACCAGGGGTAACGGTCTAGGGTGCCATTTAATTTCATATCAGAACCTCTTTGGTTGTTATCCACGGCTGCCTTACAGGACAGTGATAGACGACAACATTCTGTGCCACATTTTGCTGCTCTTCATGACAAGCCATCCTGGTCTTACATTTCAGCATGATAATGCCCACTGCATATAGCAAGAGTTGCTACTGCTTATCTTTGTCCATGTCAAACACTACCTTGGCCAGCAAGGCTGCTGAATCTCTTCTCAACACAAAATGTTTGGAGTCTCCTGGGCTGGGCCCTCCGACCAGCTCAGAATCTTGAAGACCTAATTCGGCAGTTGGACAGAATTTAGCATGATATCCCTCAGGACGACATCCAAGAACTCTATGAATCAATACCAAGCGTAACAACTGTGGACCAACAAGTTATTCGCTTGCTCAGTTAGTGAAGCTCTTTCACTTGAATAAATCACCCACCTTTTCAGAAATGGTAACCATTTAGTTGTCTGTAAATGTATGTTACATCTAGTGATTTCAGTCCCATTTGGATAATTTCTTAATGGCATGTCTTTTTTCATCTTAGAATGTAGTTTCGTAACTAAAGGAAGGAGATTTTATTTTAGGTCCTTTCACATGCAGCAATCTTCTCTTTTTTTAATTATCATCCTGCACCCACATATTTTGAAGTGGAGGTTCTTAGATTTAACCACATTATCTGCTAGTCATCAGTGCTCCCATTATTAAAGTGTGTGTCTTACTAACAGTAAAGTGTTCAGTTTTTTATTATAAACTACTGTTTAAATATATAGGATTTTGTTGTTTCAATGGCTTACTGAGCTGTTAAATCGTTTGATAAGGAGAACAGAGAAATTTTAAGGGTCTGCTGATTGTCAGATTGAATCTCTGTATTTAAAGCAAGCATTGACAATGATTGCAGTACTGGTGTTCCCAAATTTTGAGAAAGAGTTTTTTTATCGCATCACATGAGCACTCTGGCAAATTGGATGCATTCTCAGTCAAACTATGAATGGAAATGGACATCCAGTGACATATCTATTGAGGCAGTTAAGTAGAATGGAATGAAATTTTTCGACAACAGAGAAGGAGATGTTGGCTATAATCTATGGTATTACATATTTCCATTGTTTTGAGAACAGGAGAAAATTTAAAGTTGTAACAGATCATGCTGCTCTGAAGTGGTTGCTCGGACTAATGAATCCGTTGATTAGGTTGATACAATGGGCAACAAAATTAAGTGAATTTGATTATGAAGTGGTATATAAGCCAGACAAAAACCATAGCAATACTGATGGCTTGAGTCGAAACATTGAAGTCTTGTGAACACTGAGTAAGAGCATTGCTGAGTGACAAGAAGCACAAACTGCTACTGCTGTCTACCAAGTATTTAGGGCACAGCTGCCATATGCAGTACTTGAGCGCTTGTTGTGTAGAATGACAAAATGCAGACCACAATGTGTTGCATGCAGCTTTCAAGGATAAGGTGTCAAAACAAGCACATGATCACGGTTAAATGGGTCATGCTGGTTGGAGAACAACTGATTGATAAGCAGCAGAAAGTTCTGGTGGAAAACAAGGAGAAAGGACATTGAAGAATGTGTCAAAAATTGTAAGCTGTGTGCAAAATGTGCCAATCTCAGCCATTTGATGGAGCCTGTACAGGTTTTAAGGGTAGGACATGGGGTGTTGTCAGACAATATGAGCACATTAGTGATTTGTATACAAATACTTTTTGAATTACAAAGGTTGATGGGAGCATCCAAATTACACTCCTGGAAATGGAAAAAAGAACACATTGACACCGGTGTGTCAGACCCACCATACTTACTCCGGACACTGCGAGAGGGCTGTACAAGCAATGATCACACGCACGGCACAGCGGACACACCAGGAACCGCGGTGTTGGCCGTCGAATGGCGCTAGCTGCGCAGCATTTGTGCACCGCCGCCGTCAGTGTCAGCCAGTTTGCCGTGGCATACAGAGCTCCATCGCAGTCTTTAACACTGGTAGCATGCCGCGACAGCGTGGACGTGAACCGTATGTGCAGTTGACGGACTTTGAGCGAGGGTGTATAGTGGGCATGCGGGAGGCCGGGTGGACGTACCGCCGAATTGCTCAACACGTGGGGCGTGAGGTCTCCACAGTACATCGATGTTGTCGCCAGTGGTCGGCAGAAGGTGCACGTGCCCGTCGACTTGGGACCGGACCGAAGCGACGCACGGATGCAGGCCAAGACCGTAGGATCCTACGCAGTGCCGTAGGGGACCGCACCGCCACTTCCCAGCAAATTAGGGACACTGTTGCTCCTGGGGTATCGGCGAGGACCATTCGCAACCGTCTCCATGAAGCTGGGCTACGGTCCCGCACACCGTTAGGCCGTCTTCCGCTCACGCCCCAACATCGTGCAGCCCGCCTCCAGTGGTGTCGCGACAGGCGTGAATGGAGGGACGAATGGAGACGTGTCGTCTTCAGCGATGAGAGTCGCTTCTGCCTTGGTGCCAATGATGGTCGTATGCGTGTTTGGCGCCGTGCAGGTGAGCGCCACAATCAGGACTGCGTACGACCGAGGCACACAGGGCCAACACCCGGCATCATGGTGTGGGGAGCGATCTCCTACACTGGCCGTACACCACTGGTGATCGTCGAGGGGACACTGAATAGTGCACGGTACATCCAAACCGTCATCGAACCCATCGTTCTACCATTCCTAGACCGGCAAGGGAACTTGCTGTTCCAACAGGACAATGCACGTCCGCATGTATCCCGTGCCACCCAACGTGCTCTAGAAGGTGTAAGTCAACTACCCTGGCCAGCAAGATCTCCGGATCTGTCCCCCATTGAGCATGTTTGGGACTGGATGAAGCGTCGTCTCACGCGGTCTGCACGTCCAGCACGAACGCTGGTCCAACTGAGGCGCCAGGTGGAAATGGCATGGCAAGCCGTTCCACAGGACTACATCCAGCATCTCTACGATCGTCTCCATGGGAGAATAGCAGCCTGCATTGCTGCGAAAGGTGGATATACACTGTACTAGTGCCGACATTGTGCATGCTCTGTTGCCTGTGTCTATGTGCCTGTGGTTCTGTCAGTGTGATCATGTGATGTATCTGACCCCAGGAATGTGTCAATAAAGTTTCCCCTTCCTGGGACAATGAATTCACGGTGTTCTTATTTCAATTTCCAGGAGTGTATTTGAAATTGTGGTAACAGATATTCTAGTGCCTTTCAAAGAAATACAGGGGGATAACTGTTACACATTGACTATGTTTGGTCTGGTGAACAACTGGCTGCCAAAGTTTGGTGCTCCTGGTATGGTAATCACAGATTATGGCACTAATTTTGTGTCCTACCTGATGAAACATTTACGCCATTTGCTACACATTCAGAAGCACATGACTAGCCCTTTTTAACCTCAGTATAGTTAAAAAACAGGACATGTTCATCATAGAATTGCCAAAATGTTTTGTTATTATGGAAACAGCTTTCACAATGATTGGGGAATATGATCCACACATTGTGTCAGTGTATGCCACTAAATTACCCAGCAATGCTGGGCTCACACTATATGAGGTAGTAAATGGTAGAAAGGTGCCTTCTCCTTTTGAGGTAATTATGCCTAAGCTCAGGAAAAATGGAGACTCCATAAAGAAATTTGCAAAAACATTATTGGATGTGTGACAGAAGTTGAAAAACTGAAATACAAAAGCCCTCGAGTGACAAGAAAAAATGTGAGGGATGTTAGTACAATACCATAGTAGAGAGTCAGGCAGTGGGTTTTGCTGATGAATCCCTATAGATCTAAGAGTAAAACAAAGAAATTGCTGACCCAATACCAAGGACCATATGAGCTCATAGAGTTGACGTCATCTATCAACATCAAGTCACAACCCCCAATGAAAACTCTCATTGTGAGATGTGTCAAGCTATTTAGACAGGATATGTATGCATTGCCACAAGTATCAGGATCATCACCAGTACAAGACGTTAAATCTAGGGAAAAAGGGGAGAAAGCTGATGACCAAAGTATGCATAAAATGCCTTATGCACTTTGACCACATTGATAAATAACAAAATAACTTAATTTATGTTTTTATGTATTCAGAGTATATTAAATGTTTCATTTTGTTGTTATTAAGTGTTGCTTTTTGGGGGGGAGGGGTTTGATGTAGCCTGTATAGATTTTAAAGGTTACAACATGGGATATTGTTAGGCAATATGAGTACATTAGCGACTTGTGTATGAATACTTTTTGAAAGGGGGGAGAAAGTAACAGAAATCGATTTCTCCAAGGTGGCATATCTAATAGAGCATCCACAATGGGTGTCATAATTTTGGTGATTCTCCACCTCTTCAGATAACAAGTAGCTGACATATTATAAATCTAGCCACTTCAAACACAAGTATTGTATTCAAGGCACAAAGGTTGACTTATAATATGTGCAAAGTGAGAAATGACATACAAAGATTGCAGGAAAGATTTGCAGAGTTGTGTAGGAGAATGCTGTTGCCACACCCTATCTTCAGAAAGTGGGCATGTATTGGGTTTACTCGGTATTTCTCCAGAAGTAGCGATAGGAAACTGTTATGAGCAAGGAAAGGTTGAGGACATGACAAGGGTGAAATTGTTGGATAGCAAAATGCTAATTAGTGATATGATATGTGACACTGTTGTCATGCCAATCCATCTACTGGCTACTGTCACTGGACCATTTTCCATAAATCTGACATAACCTTTGTAGCGTTGACTGGGAATACCGCTAGATATTTTGCCAACTCAAAACCCAACCTTTTTAAACTAATCCTAAAACCAGACTTCCCACGTTCATTAGAAGAATTCACAGAGTCACGAAACAGACAACCTTTCTGCAAGGTTCGCAGGAGAGCTTCTGTAAAGTTTGGAAGGTAGGAGACGAGGTACTGGCAGAAATAAAGCTGTGAGTACCGAGCATGAGTCGTGCTTCGGTAGCTCAGATGGTAGAGCACTTGCCCGCAACAGGCAAAGGTCCCGAGTTCGAGTCTCGGTCGGGCACACAGTTTTAATCTGCCAGGAAGTTTCATATCAGCGCACACTCTGCTGCAGAGTGAAAATCTCATTCTGGAAATCATTAAGTACCACACATGTTTTAAATTCATTTTAGTATTTCTCTCATAAACATCAGTTATAAAATACTCTGCATCTTTATTGAAATTATGTAATTTTATATACAATTTCTCATTACATATATTGTTGAGATTGTGTCCCAGTGGCTGATTTATTCATACAAGAAAACCTTTAAGGAGCTTTACAGAATTCAGTCTTCATATGCTTATTTTCATTATCAAAATATAAATCTATTGTTTTGGTATTTATTATAGAAGAAAACTTCCCTTCCATCTAAATCTTCAGCTGAGGTAATTGGTCCACTAATGCTACACAACATATTTTCGTTACAGATATATTAAATTCAGTAATTGTACTTTATGCAACCAACTAACAGGTAAACAATGATTTATGCTGAGCTGTTCTTGTTTGCTAATGGTATTCGCCAGTCTCATTTATGTTACCTAAAATTTAAGTTTTCCAGTTGATTAAATGTGTGTTTCAAATTGTTCATAACATCAGAAAAGTTTTAAGATCTGTTTTGATTTTTTTCCTTTTAGAAGTGGAACAATTGTTCACAAAACTGAATAACTTACATTGATTTTTATGCTAAATATTAAAAAGAAAATAAAGCTGCTAAAAGAACTTATGATTTAAAAAATTAATTCTATTTCAGATAACATGTTTAAAATTTGATTTTTGAGAGGTAGGTTAAGAAAACTGATAAATGTGCTTTAAAAGTGCTAAATCATGAAACTATTTTCTTACAAGGGAACCTCCCCATCGCAGCCCCCTCAGATTTAGTTGAAAGCTGGGACAGTGGATAGGCCTTGAAAAACTGAACACAGATCAATCGAGAAAACAGGAAGAAGTTGTGTGCAATTACGAAAAAATAAGCAAAATATACAAACTCAGTAGTCCACGAGCAAGATAGGCAATATCAAGAGTCATCGGAGCTCAGAAGCGCCGTGGTCCCGTGGTTAGCGTGAGCAGCTGCGGCACGAGAGGCCCTTGGTTCAAGTCTTCCCTCAAGTGAAAAGTTTAATTTTTTGTTTTCAGTTTATGTGACAAACTCTTATCTTTTCATCACTTTTTTGGGCGTGATTATCACATCCACAAGAAAACCGAAGTCGGGTAATGTAGAAGAATCTTTTTACCCATTCGCCAAGTGTACAAGTTAGGTGGGTCGACAACATATTCCTGTCATGTGACGCACATGCCGTTATCAGTGTCGTATAGAATATATCAGACGCGTTTTCCTGTGGAGGAATCGGTTGACCTATGAACTTGCGATCAAATGTTTTCGGTTCCCATTGGAAAGGCACATCCTTTCGTCTACTAATCGCACGGTTTACCGGTGCGGTCGCAAAACACAGACACTAAACTTATTACAGTGAACAGAGACATCAATGAACGAACGGACAGATCATAACTTTGCGAAAACAACGAAATTAAACTTTTCACTGGAGGGAAGACTTGAACCAAGGGCCTCTCGTTCCGCAGCTGCTCACGCTAACCACGGGACCACGGCGCTTTTGAGCTCCGATGACCCTTGATATTGCCTATGTTGCGCATGGACTATTCAGTTTGTATATTTTGCTTATTTTTTCGTAGTTGCACACAACTTTTTCCTGTCTTCTCAATTGATCTGTGTTCAGTTTTTCAAGGCATATCCAGTGTGCCAACTTACACCTAAATCTGAGGGGGGTGCGATGGGGAGGTTCCCTTGTTAGCACAAAAGGATAAAAATATTATGAAGAAAGGAAGGTATAACTACGAAATCAGATTTTCTTATTATGTTAATTTTATTTCTGAAATTTCCTTAAATAAACATTTCTGGTTTTAATATATCTTTAGTTAAGTGGAAGATGAATGCAATTTATATAGAGAAAATGAAATAAAGTAACAAGCAGAAACCAAACTTATTTTGGTAAAAAAGGAAGTAATTCACATATAAAATGAAGGAATTTGAGCGTTATTATAGTACTGAAGAAATATGAAAAATGTGCTCGTTGCCCCATTTTTAACAAGCATCTTTTTTCAGTGATATGCTGTTTGTTCTGTGTAAATTGCATCAACCTTTCAAAAGAACAAAATACATATTTTAATAATACTGAATTGTTAATACCTGTTTGGAAAGTAGACACAATTAATAGTGTACTCACTAATTTCTTTCATTAGCAGTAACCTCCAAATATATAATATTCCATTTGAACAGGGAAGTCTTCATGTCATTTTTTGATATTTCATCTCTTACCTCTGGGCTGTCAAGTTCTGACTTACTGTAGAGTGTTTTTGTTTTTTCACCCAAATAGCACAGGACACGTGGCTTGTAATTGAAAAAGTGTCATGAAGATCTCTCCGTTAGCAAAAGATTCCGGACTTGTCCCCTATTTGGACCTCTGGGAGGGGGCTGCCAAGGAGGAGGTGACAACGAGAAGAAGACTGAATAACCAACGAAACAATAATTTTCTACATGATAGGGCTTGGAATGTTAGAAGCTTGAACGTGGTAAGGAAGTTCGAAAATCTAACAAGGGAAATGCTAAGGCTCAGTCTTGACATAGTGTGTGTCAGTGAAGTGAAATAGAAAGAAGAAAAGGGTTTCTGGTCAGGTGAGTACAGGGTAATATCAAGAGCACCAGAAAATGGTGTAATGGGAGTAGGATTCGTTATTAATAGGGAAGTAGGCAGAGAGTGACTTACTGTGATTGGTTCAGCAGTATAGTTGTTCACATCAGAACCAACAGCAAATCGACAGTGACAACAGTAGTTCATGTATACAAGCTGACGTGGAAGATGAAGAGATAGAGGATTATATAAGGGTATTGTATGGGTAATTCAGTGCGTAAAGGGAGATGAAAATCTAAGAGTCATTGAGGATTGAAACGCAGTTGTAGAGAATGGAGGAGAAGAGAAGGTTGTGGGATAATATGTGGGCTTGACACTAGGAATGACAGAGGAGAAAGACTAATTGGTCAGGCAGAGATTCCGAAATTAGGTACTGGATTGCAAGGTGTATCCAGGAGCAGATATAGATGCAGATCACAATTTAGTAATGATGAAGAGTAGGCAGTTTTATGGGACTAGTCAGGAAGAATCAGTGCGCAAAGAGACCTCTCGAAAACCTTGGTCAAAACCAGAGGATAATAACTATTTTTAATCCAGTTTTGGAGCAAAATATCAGAGACAAAAATTCTAAAATCTGGTATTAATGTGACCCTATTAGTTTATGTGTAAAATACAGTAAAGTCAACGAACTGCTGGATATGTGTAGTGCGCCGACGTCATTGCCAGTTGCAAGTTATGCAGTCGTCATTGATGAGGTTTCACGTAATACATCACCATTCTTTTTCAATTGTAGCATAGAAAACGAAACCTATCGAGGCAGACAGTCCATCTACACCCTCCCCTCTCCCAGACAAAATATTATAATCTTTGCAAACCAAGTTCAGATCCTGTACTGCCACATAGACAGACATGTCCATTCGATACCATTATGAAGCAAACTACAACATGTCATGGATGCAGCAAGTGACTGAAGCCATTTGTTGTGAAACATCAAAAGTCTATCGCTGTTCCTTACTATCCTACTTGCAACTTAAAATGCCAGATGGCTGTATGTTCTAAGGTTCCCATTAGTATTTTACATTAACTTTGTGAATTTTTTTTCATTTCACCAGTCACTGTCGAAAGGTATTGAAAACATAATATGGAAAGTATTCTCATGTGTTTCAGCATTATCTGCCTGTGAGAAACATAATCTGTACATGGGCTATCTCACACACACTATATTGTCTCACTTAAGTATATTGGATGAAGTAGAGAAATTAGTCTATTTTTGTGGGATGGGGCCCAACAGAGACACGCACACACAATGCAAAGGCTGCTCATTAGGCTAAGACACAAAGGAATTACAGACGTAGGCTGTGACTGGGCATTGATATAAATCAATGGGGGAAGTTGAAAATTTGTGCCTCGCCAGGATTTGAATCCAGGTCTTTTGCTCACTAGGCAGACGCTCCGACTACTCTCCCATCAGACCCAAATTCTCTACTTACCCACAAACTACTGATGCAGTGTCCCTTACCCATTATCCTCATTAGTCACCACATTTCGACGATTCCTGTAAGGGTTCGAGGCTGTTGTGCATCTGCACTGAAGAGATCATTCGCCACCTCGCCTTACACACACATAAAAAAAGTTTAGCCTCACTCCAGTTCCCAAAACTCCTGACGAAAGAGGTTGACTGTGGATATTGTATCACAGACATGGTCCCTTTGACTGTTCAGAGACGTCACTAAACTCGCCTAAAGCCGGCCGAAGTGGCCGAGCGGTTCTAGGCGCTGAAATCTGGAGCCGCGCGACCGCTACGGTCACAGGTTCGAATCCTGCCTCGGGTATGGTTGTGTGTGATGTCCTTAGGTTAGTTAGGTTTAAGTAGTTCTAAGTTCTAGTGGACTGATGACCTCATAAGTTAAGTCCCATAGCGCTCAGAGCCATTTGAACCATTTTTGAAACTCGCCTAAAGATGTAAATAACCATGTATGAGCAGCGCTCATGAGACGGAAGGGGTCCGACTGCCGATCAGTTCCAGTCATTCCACCAGGAAGGAGGTACACGGCTCGTGTTGTCTGTAGTTCAACCATGCCTAGATGGTCAATACCGCGGTTCGATTGCGTCGGCATTGTTACTTTGTGCTAGGAAGGGCTCTCAACAAGGGAAGTGTACAGGTGTCTCGGAGTGAACCAAAGCGATGTTGTTCAGACATGGAGGAGATCAGAGAGACAGGAACTGTCGATGACATGCCTCGCTCAGGCTGCCCAAGGGCTACTTCTAGAGTGGATGACCACTACCTATGGATTATGGCTCGGAGGAACCCTGACAGCAACGCCACCATGTGGAATACGCTTTTCATGCAGCCACAGGACGTCGTGTTACGACTCAAACTGTGCGCAATAGGCTGCATGATGTGCAACTTTACTCCCGACGTCCATGGCGAGGTCCATCGTTGCAACCACGACACTATACAGCACGGTACAGATGGGACTGCTCAGGATTGGCATCTTGTTCTCTTCACCGATGACCCACGTGACCCACCAACCACTGTAAGGGATCGACGCCGAATCGCCGTTGAGGAGTGGGACAACGTGGACCAACAGTGCCTTGATGAACTTGAGGATAGTATGCCACGACGAATACAGTCATGCATCAGTGCAAGACTACATGCTACTGGGTATTAGAGGTACCAGTGTGTACAGTAATCTGGAGCACCACCTCTGAAGGTCTTGCTGTATGGTGGTACAACACGCACTGTGTGGTTTTCATGAGAAATAAAAAGGGTGGAAAATCATGTTTACGTTGATCTCTGTACCAGTTTACTGTACAGGTTCCGGAACTCTCGGAACCGAGGTGATACAAAACGTTTTTCTGATTTCTGTATAATTAAGGTGAGGATGACCAATGGTCTCTTCAGTGCGGATGTACACCAAGCTCGAACTCATGGGAATCGGCGAAATGCTGCGAGTAGAGGGGATAATGGGCAACGGCCAACACATAAGTAGTTTCTGGATAAGTCGAGAATCTGGGTGTGGCAGAAGGTGTGTTAGGTTGGTCCATGCAGTTGCGATGACCACTGTGTCTGAATGGCTTAGTGGTCAGAGCATATGCCTAGTAAGCAAGAGGTCTGGCTTTGCAATCCTGCACAAATTTTCAACCTTCCCCACTGATTTACATCAGTGGCAACTTGCAGCCACTGTCTGCAATTCGTTTGTGTGTTAATTCATAATGGCTGCTGGATCAAAATGGTGTCTGTCGTTTTGGACATGTCTGAAAGAACAGACACCACATATATACAGGGTGGTCCATTCATAGTGACCAGGCGAAATATCTCACGAATTAAGCATCAAACGAAAAAACTACAAAGAACGAAACTCGTCTAGCTTGAAGGGCGAAACCAGATGGCGCTACAGTTGGCCCGCTAGATGGCGCTGCCATAGGTCAAACGGATATCAACTGCGATTTTTTAAAAATAGGAACCCCCATTTTTATTACATATTCGTGTAGTACATAAACAAATATGAATGTTTTACTTGGGCCACTTTTTCCGCTTTGTGACAGATGGCGCTGTAATAGTCACAAACGTATACGCACGTGGTATCACGTAACATTCCGCCAGTGCGGACGGTATTTGCTTCGTGATACATTACCCGTGTGAAAATGAACCCTTTACGAACTGCGGAAAAGGTCGATATCGTGTTGATGTATGGCTATTGTGATTAAAATGCCCAACGGGTGTGTGCTATGTACGCTGCTCGACATCATCCTGGACGACATCATCCAAGTGACGGACCGTTCGCCGGATAGTTACATTATTTAAGGAAACAGCAAGTGTTCAGCCACATGTGAAACGACAACCACGAACTGCAAAAAATGATGATGCCCAAGTAGGTGTTTTAGCTCCTTTCGCGGCTAATCCGCACGTCAGTAGCAGACAAATTGCGCGAGAGTCGGGAATCTCAAAAACGTCGGTGTTGAGAATGCTACATCAACATCGATTGCACCCGTACCATATTTCTATGTACCAGGAATTGCATGGCGACGACTTTGGACGTCGTGTACAGTTCTGCCACTGGGCACAAGAGAAATTACGGGACGATGACAGATTTTTTGCACGCGTTCTATTTAGCGACGAAGCGTCATTCACCAACAGCAGTGACGTAAACCGGCATAATATGCACTATTGGGCAACGGAAAATCCACGATGGCTGCGACGAGTGGAACATCAGCGACCTTGGCGGGTTAATGTATGGTGCGGCATTATGGGAGGAACGATAATTGGACCCCATTTTATCGATGGCAATCTAAATGGTACAATGTATGCTGATTTCCTATGTAATGTTCTACCGATGTTACTACAAGATGTTTCACTGCATGACAGAATGGCGATGTACTTCCGACATGATGGATGTCCGGCACATAGCTCGCGTGCGATTGAAGCGGTATTGAATAACATACTTCATGACAGGTGAATTGGTCGTCGAAGCACCATACCCTGGCCCGCACGTTCACCGTATCTGACGTCCCCGGATTTCTTTCTGTGGGGAAGGTTGAAGGATATTTGCTACCGTGATCCACCGACAACGCCTGACAACATGCGTCTGCGCATTGTCAATGCATGTGCGAACATTACGGAAGGCGAACTACTCGCTGTTGAGAGGAATGTCGTTACACGTATTGCCAAATGCATTGAGGTTGACGGATATCATTTTGAGCATTTATTGCATTAATGTGGTATTTACAGGTAATCACGCTGTAACAGCCTGCGTTCTCAGAAATGATAAGTTCACAAAGTGCATGTATCACATTGAAACAATCGAAATAAAATGTTCAAACGTACCTAAGTCCTGTATTTTAATTAAAAAAAACCTACCTGTTACCAACTGTTCGTCTAAAATTGTGAGCCATATGTTTGTGACTATTACAGCGCTATCTATCACAAAACGAAAAAACTGGTCCAACTAAAACATTCATATTTCCATACGTACTACACGAATATGTAATAAAAAATAGAGGTTGCTATTTAAAAAAACGCAGTTGATATCCGTTTGACCTATCGCAGCGCCAACTAGCGGGCCAACCATAGCGCCATCTGGTTTCCCCCTTCAAGATAGACGAATTTCGTTCTTTGTAGCACGGACGCTTATTTCGTGAGATATTCGGCCCGGTCACCATCAATGGACCACCCTGTATACTCACTAGGTTTTTCTACTTGTAAGATCAAATATACTCATTAGGTATTTCTACTTTAAGCTAAAATTTCTTTCTGTACCTGTCGCTGTTGGTGCCACTGCCGCCACTGTTTCATCAGCTGCATCGATGCAGTCTGGCATCATTATTGTTCCTCACTGCCACTGTATTAAAAGCTTGTCAAGCCGTCAGCCTGCTTGCCTCTATTGTGGATAATACACCAACTGCTACTCTCATCTCCGCTTGGCAGAATGCAGATAACATCTTGCCATGTTCACTGTATGTCTGTCTGATTAGCTGAGTGGTAATGTGCTTGCCTATCAAGCACCGCACCTGGTTTCGATTACCAAGCCAGTTGGATATTTTCTCCGCCGATGGACTGGCTGTTGTCTTGTCCTCATCGTCATCTCATCATCACCGACGTGCAATTCACCCAGTGGGGCGTCACCTGAAATAAGACTTGCATCTGGCGGCACAACTTCATTGGACTGGGCCTCCCAGCCAAAAATACCACACGATCATTTAATTTTGTTCATCGTCTGCAGCACCACAGCAGCCCATCGCCGCTTTGGAAGAATTCTACATCACTGATCACAGCTCTACATCATCAATAAGGAGATTCTCACTACAGCTGTCATTTACATCTCCTCATATCTTGCTTCCACTATTACAACATCGCTCATGT
Organism: Schistocerca serialis cubense; assembly: GCF_023864345.2. NCBI lineage: Eukaryota > Metazoa > Arthropoda > Insecta > Orthoptera > Acrididae > Schistocerca > Schistocerca serialis. The sequence goes on from NC_064639.1 coordinate 130,992,064, forward strand.
CCTATCACCTGCCACCTTAGCACCATCCACCCTCAGCAACAGTTTCTCCTCAACCACTTCCATATCTATTGCGTTTCCCACCCTACCAAAATCTTCCTTTCAGTTTTCTGCCAGCAAACAACCATCAGCCACCAATCCACCATGCAGCAAGGATTACGATCCAACAAGCAACAATGGCAACATCTGAAATTTCAGCCATTCCATTAACATGTCACAGTACTCCCATGAAAGCAAACCACATTGAGAAACCTTTACCAGCAACATATAACTTTCAATAACATCACATTACACCACCTTCACTCCCATAGTCACCAAGAATGAGCCACACACATAAATACAAGAACTGTTCCCACTGCTACATCTGAAAACATAACGAACCCAATTAAATCACTAGACACAACTCCTATTACTTCTTTATCTTCCTGTAATTCATACGTTTGTCCTATCCTGTGGCAAAATCCCTAGCCCTAGAACTTAAAAACAATTTCTCAACCCTCTAAATACAACAAATAATACCCAAAAGTGGCTCTAAACCAAGTATCCTAATTGCAATTTCAATGACGACCTTCTCTGTAAAATCCCTCACATTGTCATCTGGCCCATAGCTCCTTAGCACATCTCGCTACCACCTAACTGACCACTGATCTCAACTTCCTCACTGTTCGTCTTCCTATACACTGTCTTGAAAGGCGTCAAGACTGATCAAGACTGATATCGTCATGGAATTGGTAGAATTTGAGCTACACCACTTACTAAATATAAAAATCCATAAAGAGCTCTGTGTCAGAAATGAGTCAGGCCTCACTTTCCTCATCTTCATTTCAAGTAAACCAGCCTCCATCTTAGGTTATCTAATTACTGAGGGAGCCTTGATACATCATTGCCACCACAAATTCGAGCCCTTGATATCCTATCCCCACTCTTACATCTACTGAAAGTGCCTGCATTACAACGATCATCTCACTGCCGACTGCAAAATCCCATCCAAATATAGGGACCTGGTCGGTGCTAGCGTTTGTTGCCATAATGATGCTTCTTGAAGTAATCACTTGGCACAGCAGTTTGCCATCATGCCCTCCTCAGTAAGCTGGCACAACCACAGAACGCTTTGGCAGCATTGTGGCAAGGGGACTAAGTGACACCTTGAATGTCTACTTGTGAACATGATCGACACTTGCAGGTACAAATACCAGCCGTCCAGACAGCAAGAGGTCCAGAACTGGCGACTGCTCAGGAGCAGCCTACCTCCATGTGACTGAGGAGCCATTATCACTCTATAGCGATCAGCTGGAGCAACCATCATTGTCCGCCATCCTGAAGGACAGCCTGACATACGGCTTAGCAACAGCTACAAAGAGACAAGAGTCAAACAAAGATACATGTAGCCACCAATCTGCTGGTCATCCACCGATGCCAGGCACCATCACCTAGATATCAGGGTCGGGATTTGCTGCTCGGATCTCATCGCCTCTGTCTTTCACCACTGCTTGCCAGCCTACTAGCACGCTTGATAATGGCATAGCCATGTCTGCGTGCAGTGCCAGCATCTGACGCAGCTCCACTGCCCTTACAGGAGCGCCTACAATGCAAGGTCGCTCTGCTCCCAGGCTGTACTGATGGAGGTGGCCACAGACTGCTATACGACAATACACCACCGCCAAAGACTGTGGGTTGGCCGCCAGACACTCTCCCCCTCCCCTCACCTGCTGGATGTGAGCATTGGATCTCCATTGCAGAACAGCTCAAATAGATATAAATCAACTGGACCTAGCTGGATGTGTCTTTATTTTCCCTCGTACATGCACAGGAGAAGACCGCACATGTACATTTTATGTCAGAAGAAACAGTGGGGGCTAATTTGGGTGTTGGACGTCCATGCAGTGCAACACTAGTAGATCCAGCAACAGCAGTTCATAGACAGCGTTCAGCTGCAGGGTGCATACAAGTGCCGATTATAAACATTGTATGGGATTGTAAAGTAATTTGTTTTCTTTTCCCTCCCTTCTCAGAGCAAGATTACCACTAGGTACTCTCGAGGAGAGCTGAACAGTATAACACGCAAGGGAGCATCACCAATTTGATCTCATACTTTTAGGATAAAGAAGCACATTTCCGAGGTATCAACCATAGCAATCGCTCCCGTTCAAAAATTTGGGCCGTAATTTTGATAGTACACAGTTGTGATCTTCTGAACATATATGTTCTAAACACGTTAGCACATTAGTTGTTTGTCAGTTGCTCCACGCCATTGCGATCACTTAATGCCTGATCATAAAACCAGTTGAGTGAGTAAGAGGTTTGCGTTCTTAATGTCGGTGAACCAATAACAGATAGTGCAAACAGCTGCAGGAGGGGTGCAGAATTATGGTCAACTTGCGATGTTCAAAGTGGAAGTCAGGACTGGTAAACATCATTATATGCGGCTATTCGAGTAACTTTTATATAAGGCAAGCCAAAGTGTGTTATTATGTGTGCCATTCAGTTTCGTAGCATAAAACATAGTAGATAACATCACGAATGAAAACTCGCTAAACATAGAGCAAAGAAGTCAACTGATGTCCAATGTTTCTTTACATGAGGATGACGGTGAGGCTGCCCTTTCGCCACAGTCATATTTAACGAGTAGCTTTATCGGCACAACGGGACGGCGATATAAAAACGAGGTAGTAAGTGATGATTAAGCTTACTGTGAAGATGTAGTATTGTCGGAGAAAACTTCATCCCTGTTCATAAAAGAAACGAGGAGTTGCCTTTTGGAAAAGTGTAAAAAAGGGAAATTGTCTTTGAGGACCATCAAGAAGAACATTACATTAATAAAATATAAAAGGGATGTACATTTGGAGTAAATACGTTCAAACCGGGTATGCACGACCAGAAGTTTTCAGGCGTCATATGCATGCAGGAAAAAGATGACGATCTACGACTTTAATGCTCAGCAGTGGCAGTGAGGCGTATCTGAAGTGGGACTAACAGCTTTTAAAGCACTTACTGGGTGGGTGCAATCTCTCGAGATGAATATAGTTTTGTGCTACGAAATAAATTGACGAAAAAAAATCGCATAACCAAAAAATAATTAATATAGAGTAATGAAATTTCGCAAATACATTTCTCTAGGTTGCTTATTTAAGTGATTAATATTGCAAGTTCACAGCTTAAAGCAAGCACGAGATAAGTCATTGCAAATTTGAAATGCTGACACATTAATTACCGCTGTAACTGCCAGAATGTTGACAGGTATGCAACCATGTATGCTTTGTGTTGTACACTGCTGCATGTAAATTTCTGGGAGGTAGTTCCATGCCTGTTGCACTTGGTCAGTCAATACAGAGAAGATCAATGCTCGTTGTGGATGACGCTGGAGTTGTCCGATGGTGTCTTATACGTGCTACATTGGAGACAGATCTGATGATTGAGCAGGCTAAGGCATCATGTGGACTCCCTGGCGAGCATTATCCTGCTGGGAAACATTCCCTTGGAGTGCTGTTCGTGAATGATAGCGCAACAGCTCGAATCTCTAAACCGACAAACGTATTGGCAGTCAGGGTGCGTGGGATAACCACGAGAATGCTCCTGCTACCATACGAAAGCAAGCGGCTACACGGGTAGCAGGGGTTGTGTGGCGTGAACTGGGTGGTTTCTGAGGTTAGATGGCCTCGGCCAAGTACAGAAAGGGTAACAGCCTCAAAGGGTGCGGGGCAAAGTCAGGACATGCGGGGACCAAGCAGCAATCGGTATTGTAATTGTAAACGGCCGAAGCAGCATTGGTAAAGTACCGGAACTTCAAGCGCTGATAGAAAGCGCCGAAGCTGAAATCGTTATAGGTACAGAAAGCTGGCTGAAGCCAGAGATAAATTCTGCCCAAATTTTTACAAAGGCACAGACGGTGTTTAGAAAGGATGGATTGCATGCAACCGGTTGTGGCGTGTTTGTCGCTGTTAGTAATAGTTTTTCCTGCAGTGAAGTAGAAGTGGATAGTTCCTGTGAATTATTATGGGTGGAAGTTACACTCAACAACCGAGCTAGGTTAATAATTGGCTCCTTTTACCGACCTCCCGTCTCAGCAGCATTAGTAGCAGAACAACTGAGAGAAAATTTGGAATACATTTCACATAAATTTTCTCAGCATGTTATAGTCTTAGGTGGAGATTTCAATTTACCAGATATAGACTGGGACACTCAGATGTGGTAGGGACAGAGCATCGAGTGACATTATATTGAGTGCACTATCCGAAAATTACCTCGAACAATTAAACAGAGAACCGACTCGTGGAGATAACATCTTGGACCTACTGATAACAAACAGACCCGAACTTTTCGATTCTGTATGTACAGAACAGGGAATCAGTGATCATAAGGCCGTTGCAGCATCCCTGAATATGGAAGTTAATAGGAGTATAAAAAAAGAGAGGAAGGTTTATCTGTTTAGCAAGACAGATTTCAGACTACCTAACAGATCAAAACGAAAATTTTTGCACCGACACTGACAAAGTTGAGTGTTTATGGAAAAATTTCTATGCAATCGTAAAATGCGTTTTAGACAGGTACCTGCCGAGTAAAACTGTGAGCGACGCGAAAAACCCGCCGTGGTTCGACAACAAAGTTAGGAAACTACTGCGAAAGCAAAGAGAGCTCCACTCCAAGTTTAAACGCAGCCAAAACCTCTCAGACAAACAGAAGCTAAACGATGTCAAAGTTAGCGTAAGGAGGACTATGCGTGAAGCCTTCAGTGAATCCGAAGGTAAAATTCTATGTACCGACTTGACAGAAAATCCTAGGAAGTTCTGGTCTTACGTTAAATCAGTAAGTGGCTCGAAACAGCATATCCAGACACTCCGGGATGATGATGGCATTGAAACAGAGCATGACACGCGTAAAGCTGAAATACTAAACACCTTTTTCCAAAGCTGTTTCACAGAGGAAGACCGCACTGCAGTTCCTTCTCTAAATCCTCGCACAAACGAAAAAATGGCTGACATCGAAATAAGTGTCCAAGGAATAGAAAAGCAACTGGAATCACTCAACAGAGGAAAGTCCACTGGACCTGACGGGATACCAATTCGATTCTACACAGAGTACGCGAAAGAACTTGCCCCCCTTCTAACAGCCGTGTACCGCAAGTCTCTAGAGGAACGGAAGGTTCCAAATGATTGGAAAAGAGCACAGGTAGTCGCAGTCTTCAAGAAGGGTCGTCGAGCAGATGCGCAAAACTCTAGACCTATATCTCTGACGTCGATCTGTTGTAGAATTTTAGAACATGTTTTTTGCTCGAGTATCATGTCGTTTTTGGAAACCCAGAATCTACTTTGTAGGAATCAACATGGATTCCGGAAACAGCGATCGTGTGAGACCCAACTCGCTTTATTTGTTCATGAGACCCAGAAAATATTAGATACAGGCTCCCAGGTAGATGCTATTTTCCTTGACTTCCGGAAGGCGTTCGATACAGTTCCGCACTGTCGCCTGATAAACAAAGTAAGAGCCTACGGAATATCAGACCAGCTGTGTGGCTGGATTGAAGAGTTTTTAGCAAACAGAACACAGCATATTGTTCTCAATGGAGAGACGTCTACAGACGTTAAAGTAACCTCTGGCGTGCCACAGGGGACACCTAGTAGATAGTGTCGGAAGTTCCATGCGGCTTTTCGCGGATGATGCTGTAGTATACAGAGAAGTTGCAACATTAGAAAATTGTAGCGAAATGCAGGAAGATCTGCAGCGGATCGGCACTTGGTGCAGGGAGTGGAAACTGACCCTTAACATAGACAAATGTAATGTATTGCGAATACATAGAAAGAAGGATCCTTTATTGTATGATTATATGATAGCGGAACAAACACTGGTAGCAGTTACCTCTGTAAAAATCTGGGAGTATGCGTGCGGAACGATTTGAAGTGGAATGATCGTATAAAATTAATTGTTGGTAAGGCGGGTACCAGGTTGAGATTGATTGGGAGAGTCCTTAGAAAATGTCCATCAACAAAGGAGGTGGCTTACAAAACACTCGTTCGACCTATACTTGAGTATTGCTCATCAGTGTGGGATCCGTACCAGATCGGGTTGACGGAGGAGATAGAGAAGATCCAAAGAAGAGCGCCGCGTTTCGTCACAGGGTTACTTGGTAAGCGTGATAGCGTTACGGAGATGTTTAGCAAACTCAAGTGGCAGACTCTGCAAGAGAGGCGCTCTCCATCGCGGTGTAGCTTGCTCGCCAGGTTTCGAGAGGGTGCGTTTCTGGATGAGGTATCGAATATATTGCTTCCCCTACTTATACCTCCCGAGGAGATCACGAATGTAAAATTAGAGAGATTCGAGCGCGCACGGAGGCTTTCAGACAGTCGTTCTTCCTGCGAACCATACGCGACTGGAACGGAAAAGGGAGGTAATGACAGTGGCACGTAAAGTGCCCTCCGCCACACACCGTTGGGTGGCTTGCGGAGTATAAATGTAGATGTAAATGTAGATGTAGATGAAATCACACCCAGACTATAACTCCAGCTATAGGTCCAGTCTGCCTAGCATGCAGGCAGGTTGGATGCAGCCCCTCACCTGGCCCCATTCTAACCAACACATGTTCATCACTGGTACTGAGGAAGGACCAGCTATCATCAGAAAACACAACAGACCTCCACCCTGCCCTCCAATGAGTGCTCACTTGACACATATTGAAGTCGCAAATGGCGGTGGTTTGGGCTCGGTGGAATCCATACTACAGAGCGTGTGGCTTCGAGCTATCATTGGCTAACCTATATGTAAGCGTTCGTTGTGTCACTGTGGTTGCAGCTGCTGCTCAGACTGCTGCTGCAGATGCAGTACTATGCACCATAACCATACGCCAAACACGATGGTCTCCCCTCTCGGTAGTGCCACCTTCCTGTCCAGAACCTGGTCTTCTTGCGAACGTACATTCTCGTGCCCACCGCTGCCAGCAGTCATGTACAGTGGCTACATTCCTGCCAAGTCTTTCTGCAATATCACAGTAGGAACATCCAGTTTCTCGTAGCCCTATTACACGACCTCGTTCAAACTGGGTGAGTTCTTGATAATGGAGTCTTTGTCCCCTTAAGACCATCCTTGACTAACAGCAACTCACCACGTCCAGTCTCAACGGTAACTAATTTGCATCATCAAAGTGGCGCTACTAGCGCCACTGTTATCCTGCTGGCGCGAAATCTGAATAGTCATCAACTTTCAGATGTAGAAACACGCCTACAAATTGTCGTTTATGTCGCATAACTCCTTCTTGGTGTTGCGATTTTTTCCCGTCACTGTATAACCCATGGTACTACAACTAAAAAACTAGGTAAGAAGACAGCCAGACTTACTGTGCATGAAGAATTTGTCGCTTGGAGCTGTTATGGAAAAAGCTGAAACAAACAATGGGTATTATATCGATCAGAGGGGGTTTAATTTATAAATCGCATCCGACTGATCTCTTGCCAAAAAATGGACATCGGTGCAGTCCGTGACTAACACGACGCACAGCTGCACAGTGATGCTAATGGTATCTTCAGATGGACACTTACTTTCACCTCTGTTTGAAAATTGTGAAGAGCTGACCGTGATGTTTGGACAGTGAGACAAGCAAAGGTTGAAGTAAATAAGAGCATTTGGTTATGTGGCGATGAACGGTGTTTTCTAAAATTGTACAAGATGACAGTATAACATATTTAATAGTGGACTAATTGTCCAGTCATAAAAGTTGTCAGTGCAGGATGAGCGCGGAGAAGAAGACATTGCAGTGTCCGTAGTGGCGATACCACCACATGGAACGGGATGCTGTCAACTGCTAGATGTATACGATTTCCGCGTATTCATGGGTTTTGTCCGCAGTCTCGCCAGTTCGGCACGACTTCTGACCGTCGATGTGAACTTCGGGCATCCTAACATCCTTCAAACGTAGTCGCTTCTTTAGATTAGATTAGATTAATACTTGTTCCATAGATCATGAATACGACACTTCGTAATGATGTGGAACGTGTCAGGTTAATAAAAAATGTCTGTACAAGATATTACATTACACAAAATATTGCATGACACTAATGTTTAAGTTGGTTTTTTTTTTTTCCTCCTTTAATTTATATCTAAAAATTCAGCCGATGAGTAGGAGGAGTTGTCATCTAGAAATTCTTTTAATTTATTTTTAAATGTTGGTTGGCTATCTGTCAGGCATTTGATGCTGTTTGGTAGGTGACCAAAGACTTTTGTGGCAGCATAATTTACCCCTTTCTGTGCCAAAGTCAGATTTAACCCTGCATAGTGAAGATCATCCTTTCTCCTGGTGTTATAGCTATGCACACTGCTATTACTTTTGAACTTAGATGCAGCTACACAGGTTGGAGAAAAATTTGGAAACACCTAAAACACATTACCATGACCCTACGACTTATCTTAGAAGAAAGATTAAGGAAAGGCAAACCTACGTTTCTAGCATTTGTAGACTTAGAGAAAGCTTTTGACAATGTTGACTGGAATACTCTCTTTCAAATTCTGAAGGTGGCAGGGGTAAAATACAGGGAGCTAAAGGCTATTTACAATTTGTACAGAAACCAGATGGCAGTTATAAGAGTCGAGGGACATGAAAGGGAAGCAGTGGTTGGGAAAGGAGTGAGACAGGGTTGTAGCCTCTCCCTGATGCTATCCAATATGAATATTGAGCAAGCAGTAAAGGAAAGAAAAGTTCGGAGAAGGCATTAAAATCCATGGAGAAGAAATAAAAACTTTGAGATTCGCCGATGACATTGTAATTCTGTCGGAGAGAGCAAAGGACTTGCAAGAGCAATTGAACGTAATGGACAGTGTCTTGAAAGGAGGGTATAAGATGAACATCAACAAAAACAAAACGAGGATAATGGAATGTAGTCGAATTAAGTCGGGTGATACTGAGGGAATTGGATTAGGAAATGAGACACTTAAAGTAGTAGATGAGTTCTACTGTTTGGGGAGCAAAATAACTGATGATGGTCGAAGTAGAGAGGATATAAAATGTAGACTGGCAATGGCAAGGAAAGCGTTTCTGAAGAAGAGAAATTTATTAACATCGAGTATTGATTTAAGTGTCAGGAAGTCGTTTCTGAAAGTATTTGTATGGAGTGTAGCCATGTATTTAAGTGAAACGTGGACGATACATAGTTTAGACAAGATGAGAATAGATGCTTTCGAAATGTGGTGCTACAGAAGAATGCTGAAGATTAGATGGGTAGATCACATAACTAATGAGGAGGTACTGAATAGAATTGGGGAGAAGAGAAGCTTGTGGCACAACTTGACTAGGAGAAGGGATCGGTTGGTAGGACATGTTCTGAGGCATCAAGCGATCACCAAATTAGTACTGGAGGTCAGCGTGGAGGGTAAAAATCAAAGAGGGAGACCAAGAGATGAATACACTAAGCAGATTCAGAAGGATGTAGGCTGCAGTAGGTACTGGGAGATGAAGCTTGCAAAGGATAGAGTAGCATGGAGAGCTGCATCAAACCAGTCTCAGGACTGAAGACCAAAAGAACAACAACATGACTAATACAGTGTAAGAAACCCGCTGGCGTTCGAAACAGTCTCCAATCGTCTCGTAATGGATAGATGCAGCTTTTCAAGGAAATCTTATACCGCTCATCCTGCAAAATAGCGACAAGTTCAGGTGACGATGATGGAGGTGGATTGCGGTGACGAAACCTTCTCTCCAAAGTACCGTACACAACAAAAGTTCAATAGTGTTGAGGTCTGGTGACTGTGGTGGTCAGGAGAAAGTCGACAGTTCATCCTTGTGCTCACAATGCCAGTCTTGGACGATACGAGCTGTGTGAACAGAGGCTCTGTCGTCTGGGAGTACAGCATCGCCATTGGGAAGCAAACATCGTACAACTGCACTACTGGCCATTAAAATTGCTACACCACGAAGATGACGTGCTACAGACGCGAAATTTAACCGACAGGAAGAAGATGCTGTGATATGCAAATGATTAGCTTTTCAGAGCATTCACACAAGGCTGGCGCCGGTGGCGACACCTACAACGTGCTGACATGAGGAAAGTTTCCAACCGATTTCTCATACACAAACAGCAGTTGACCGGCGTTGCCTGGTGAAACGCTGTTGTGATGCCTCGTGTAAGGAGGAGAAATGCGTACCATCACGTTTCCTAATTTGATAAAGGCTGGGTTGTAGCCTAGCGCGATTGCGGTTTATCGTATCGCGACATTGCTGCTCGCGTTGGTCGAGATCCAATGACTGTTAGCAGAATATGGAATCGGTGGGTTCAGGAGGGTAATACGGAAGGCCGTGCAGGATCCCAACGGTCTCGTGTCACTAACAGTCGAGATGACAGGCATCTTATCCGCATGGCTGTAACGGATCGTACTGCCACGTCTCGATCCCAGAGTCAACAGATGGGGACGTTTGCAAGACAACAACCAACTGCACGAACAGTTCGACGACGTTTGGAGCAGCATGGACTATCAGCTCGGAGACCATGGCTGCGGTTACTCTTGACGCTGCATCACAGTCAGGAGTGCCTGCGATGGTGTACTCGATGACGAACCTGGGTGCACGAATGGCAAAACGCCATTTTTTCGGATGAATCCAGGTTCTGTTTACATCATCATGATAGTCGCATCCGTGTTTGGCGACATCGCAGTGAACGCAAATTGGAAGCGTGTATTCGTCATCGCCATACTGGCGTATCACCTGGCGTGATGGTATGGGGTACCATTGGTTACACATCTTGGTCTCCTCTTGTTCGCATTGATGGCACTTTGAACAGTGGACGTTACATTTCAGATGTGTTACGACTCGTGGCTCTACCCTTCATTCGATCCCTGCGAAACCCTACATTTCAGCAGGATAATGCACGACCGCATGTTGCAGGTCCTGTACGGGCCTTTCTGGACACAGAAAATGTTCGACTGGTGCCTTGGCCAGCACATCCTCCAGATTTCTTACCAACTGATAACGTCTGCTCAATGGAGACCGAGCAACTGGCTCGTCACAATACACCAGTCACTACTCCTGATGAACTGTGGTACCATGTTGAAGCTGCACGGGCAGCTGTACCGGTCCAGGTCATCCAAGCTCTGTTTGACTCAATGCCCAGGTGTATCAAGGCCGTCATTACAGCCAGAGGTGGTTGTTCTGGGTACTGATTTCTCCGGATCTATGCTCCCAAATTGCGTGAAAATGTAATCACATGTCAGTTCTAGTATAATATATTTGTCCAACAAGTACCCGTTTATCATCTGCATTTCTTCTTGTTGTAGCAATTTTAATGGCCAATAGTGTAAATGGATATGATCAGCAAAAATGACAGTCGCAAAGCGTGACATTTTTTGTAGGGTAGGTTGAGAATTACGAATTTGAAAAAAAAAAAATCTTACGACAAAAACTTGGATAATAGAAGCACTGCCAAAGTAACTTAATTACATATTTCTGGTAGGACTGCAACTACTACAGAAATTGCTATGAATACATGCATAAAAATATTAAGCAGCTACACATTAACAAAAACGTAAGTCATCGTTACATGCTTGAAGGTCTCTCGGGCATGCAGCCGGGTTGACTGGTCGTTGGAGAACGAATTTTCGACGGCGTAACGCACCTTTCCTCGATCGTGCGAATAGTTTGCCACACGTATGCTTTCCCACACTCGCACAGTATGAAATAAACTCTAGATTTCCGGAGTTCTAAATCGTCCTTCACTGTGCCGACAAGGGACTTGATCTTTGGCGGCGGGCGGTAGACACACTTGATGTTATGACGTCCTAGAATCCTGCCTATTTTTCCAGATACGTTGCCCGTGTATGATATGTAGGCTGTCGCTTTCGGTGGATCATCATCAGGTGTCGGCTGTGGAGTGGTCTTCTGCTTGAAGGCGCGTCGAATTTGGCGGTCACTATAGCCGTTCTTCTAGAACACATCCTTGAGGTGGTCTAGTTCCAGTTTTAAGCTTTCTTCGTCGGAGATCACACGAGCTCTGTGAACCAATGTATTTAGTACTCCTTCCCTTTGCGACAGGTGGATGACAGCTGGAGGCGTGAAGGTACAGATCCGTGTGGGTTGTCTTCTGGTAGACGCTGTGTCCTAGTGTCCTCGCCTTCACGCCTCCTGCTGTCATCACATATTGCATTATAGTTGCAGTCAGTCAACATGGGTCTGGACAACACGAGGATCAAGCAGCTTCATGAAGTTCTCCTGCACAATGTATGCATGACTGTGTGGTATGGCTTCAAGGCACAGTTCATGATTGGTCCATTTTTCATTGAGGAACTCAGAAAAGTGCTTTGGACACAACCGTTTTAAGCAAAATGTAGCTCCACCTCACACTGCTCGTGAGGTGATTCGGTTACACCGTAACACATTTGGAGAAAACAGAATCATCGGCAGACAATTCCAAACTGCGTTGCCACTAACATCACCAGATTTGAAGCTGTGTGGTTTCCCATCTGTGTGTTTATTTGAAGGAGAGGGTTTATCAACGGGACACTAACACATGTTGGAGGCTGAAGACGAGCATAGTGAGGGAGGTAGTCAATACCACAGCTGAGATGTTTCAGGCAGCAAAAAGGCAATCTGTAGTGCGGTTCCAGGCTTTCGTGGATGCAGATGGTCGTTACAGTGAGCGACATTTGTATTCTGGAACGCAAATGAGGTACACAATTAACAAATGTTACTCTCTCATGGAGAAATTAAAATGTGTTTGCTTCAGTGGTTTACTCGCTGTATCTCTTCTGCACGTCCTTACAAATGTTTCCCCAAAGATTCTTGTCCAACAATCACTCGTTTTACGTGGGGCCCTTTGCGTAACCTGTATTTTGAGACAAAGGATGAAGACGGCATAGAAGAGAGGAGCACAAGAAATGAGATACTTAATGCCTTTTATCAAATGCGTGTGTGAGCTTGGTTGAAGAGATACAGATGGCAATGAGTATTCTGTTTAATAAACTTCATCCTGTTGGGCCACTGATAGGGAAGGAAAAAAAAATTCGGTGATGCTATAACAGTGACAACTAGGTTGGGCCTGACAGTTCTGATTGCTGTTACCAGGGATAGTTACATCTGTCTGAAGTTGCTATTCAAGGTATCTCTTTGGATCTAAATCTAACGTCATCTCTGAAATTTTCCAGGTTTTGGTGAAATCTCTGGAAAACTACATTAAGCTATGGTGATGACCACTTGACGTTTCTTTCTCCAGAAAGTGAAACGCTTATTTTACGATCAATAGTTCAGGAACATTTGCGAATATGTCGTTATTTCTGAAGATGCGATGTTGTAGAGAAATGTTGAATGGAAGCACTGAAAGAATAAGGCCTCGTCTACGATGAGTCGACCGGTGAGTGGCGGGTGTCAAAGCGACAGAGCCGTAGAGCGGCAAGAGATGCTGACTACGATAAAAGCGGCAGAGCGCTGTTTTCCTTCACTTCAGAGCATGGAGTCATCATGTGAACTGACTAATCTCCTCATTTTTTTGAGTTATGGAATCGTGAGTTACTGAAGGACAGGAGGAATCATGGAATTAATCTGATTAATAGGAGTAGGAAAGTTCACAAGAGCACAAACATCTGTTTCGTGATTTTAGAAATGACGAAACTAGGGTTTTTGGTTATACAAGAATGCCTATCTGAACATTCGATTACATGCTCCAGAAAATAACTCCTCACTTGGCGAAGGCCAGGCTTACCACTGCAAGTGACACCAGGAGAGAAACTGTTTTTTTTCCTTTTTTGAAAAAAATTTCCGCCGTTTTACTATTGTTAATTGTTCATTTATTGTACGCATCCATGATTTTGGCTTTCTAGCCATTCTCAAGTGCACGTTAAAATTAGGACTGTTTGTTTGGAATTTAAAAGAATATCGTCATTGGCCATCGATATTGAAAGAAGTATCGATGTATCGATACCGAAGTAAAAAATATCGACGCATCGACCTATAAAAATATCAGCTGTACATTGTAAGTATATTGCCGGTTTTAGAGCTGTGTATTTAAGTACTGATTTATTATTAGATATTCTGTACATCAACAAGCTAGCAGTCTGCACATCCCTCTTAGAGAATGAACTGAAAGGAAAACGATCCACGTTCAAACTAGACATTAACCACTTTGCTAACATTGGTAACTGCATGTAAATGGCACAATGAAAGGTGTTCTATGGGTCCGTTGTTCAGTTTCGTCACATATGAGTTTTGTCTGGGACACTTCATGTCGACTTACCTGTTTTTTATTTTATTTTATTATTTTTTTTTTTTATCTGCAAACGCCACCGACTAGCAGTCGTAATGTCTAAATTTCGTGCTGAAGTTAAACTTTGTAGTTTCTGCCAGTAGCGCAGAGCTCCGATTACATCAGAATTTGCTCTCACATGTCTCCGCCCACCGCAAAGACCAGTCTTATCATTCACATTTTTTTCCATTGCTTTCAGCAACTGTTTTTGAAGAACGCTTGGTGTGCTATTTCTTCACACTGGAAATCTTGTTATTCCATTCACATCGCCGCTCCCCAGTGCGATCCGACTTCTTTGTGCCACCTATGTTTGTTCCACATTGTCGAAGAGAAAGACTAGATGCGATGAATACTCATAAAGTAGCAAGACCCCTTCACATAGTGAAAGTAAAATTATTTTCTACTACAATTTCAAAAGAACATTTTCAAATATTTACTGAAAATTGCAAAGAAAATATAAAATAAAAATATCAGCACTCGATATATCCAATTCGATATCAAAATATAGATGAGAACAGTATAGCAATTTGTATCGAGGATTTCTGCATAAGGTATCGATACGTCCGTATATCGATATCTTATTAACAGCCCTAGTTGAAATGTCACAATATGTCTGACCTGTCTATCATGTGTCATCGTCGATAGTACATATTTCTGGTCTTGTGGAACAATTGTCGTACTACGGGATGTGAGTACACATCAGTAGCCCAGATGCAAAATGCGCTAACTGCATGATAATCACGAAAAACTCGTCCCAGCAAACTATTAAACTTAAAGACTTCATTTCTCTTTCAAAAATAAGTAAAACACTTATTTCCAGAATGAACTTTTCGCTTTGCAGTGGAGTGTGTGCTGATATGAAACTTCCTGGAAGATTAAAACTGTGTCTAGCACCGAAACTCGAACTCGGGACCTTTGCCTTTGGGCAAGTGCTCTACCAACTTTTTTTTTTTTTTTTTTTAATGACCTGAGAGAAGGGATGGGGGCAAAGAGGACAGGGGTCATCTTCCTAGGCCTGGCCTCAATTTCTCACTCCTGCCCTCCCAGAGCCAAGGAAGGAAAGGGCTTTGACAGGATCAAGAGAACTTTATTGGATCAAATTCATTTATTTATGAGTATACATATGTATATATTCTTTTTCCGTGTATTTATTTATTTTTATATTTTTGGGTTTTTTAATTTTTTAAAATTATTTTCAGCTGGATCATACAACTGCCACCAGAAGATTCCGAGTCATTTTCACGTAATGAATTTAAGGGGGACTCCCTTTAACCATTTTCTCAAAGGATCAATTGTGTGCTGTGATAATTTTCAAGTGTGCCTTCTAGTACCTTAGAACGCTGCAATGGGCAGGAGGATCCTCGAATAATGCACCTAAATAATTCGACAAAGTACGGTGACGGAATGCCTCATGAGTCGTTGTCAGGCAGACCTACAAGTCCAGAGCGCTTTCGGGCGCGAATTGCGAACTGTAATACAGCACCATGCCCTTCAGCCAGTTGATGGCGTTCGTTCTGGTAGTGGGAAAGTAAACAGTATCTGTGTGTAGGAGTTCGTCTGGCGTGATGAATTCTGGCTGTGTCGCAACAGGAGCACCAGCATATGTTGTACAAGATCCCAGCAGCTGCCTGTTACAGCACATGTCAAGTGGTGCATGTCTAAATTGACGACTGTGCAGTGCGGGCACAAAGAATCGTTTGTGAGATGGATGGAATGGAGATGCTGGCATGTGGTTAATTTGCCGTTCACCACCACATACCACAAGGAATGAGCATATATGGGCAGGTATGGGGTGTGGACGGTTCGCCACACCTTGGTCCAATGGATGGTTGAGTGTTGTTCAACATTGTCACGTGGTTGTCATGCCTGATAGATGCGATACTAATCTCTCGTGCTTGGTGCCTTTGTCGCTGGTAGTTCCTTAGTCATGTAGCTCAGTTCGACCAGGAAATCTCAGATGTGGGCAAGAGATGGAGCTATGTGTCCCACGGCGACTGGTGGATGAAGATCTCACAGTGCGATGATCTATAACAACAGCCCCATAAAGTTGGTGTTGGCCACACTCACAAATTGGCCGTACGCCGCCTGGAATCTGTGGGCCATGGTGACTGTTAGTGGAAGAATGTGTACAAAATAACTCAGTTTGGATGCTATGTAAGTGTTGACATAACATGTTCAGAGAATCATATCCTTATTGTGGAATCTGCTATCACAGAGCAGCGCCCATGTCCTTTGTAGTAGCCGGCAATACATGGCTGCCACAGTTCGGAGAATTATACTGGAGAACTGCACCCCCAGTGGGTTCAGTGAGGGAACCTTCTGGAAGGGGATCACTGTCGGGTGGAGAAGGCCTCTCCCGACATCCATGTACGTCGTACTGGACGTGTTGACGATGCTGCTTGGTACCAGGCCGTAGCGACACAACCACTCAAGCTTATCGTGAATTTCGTCGCCAGACGACACCAGGAGCATCATGTCGTCAGCGAAAGCAGCACAAAAATGGTTCAAATGGCTCTGAGCACTATGCGACTTAACTTCTGAGGTCATCAGTCGCCTAGAACTTAGAACTAATTAAACCTAACTAACCTAAGGACATCACACACATCCATGCCCGAGGCAGGATTCGAGCCTGCGACCGTAGCGGTCGCTCGGCTCCAGACTGTAGCGCCTAGAACCGCACGGCCACTCCGGCCAGCCAAAGCAGCGCATTGGAAGATCGTGTCTTAAATGCAGATGCCTTCCATTCGTTGCCGATGGCCATGCAGCACAGGCTCGAGGGCCGCCACGAGTAAGATTCCTAATAAAGGACACCCCAGTCGCACTGACTGTCCAAGAGTGATGTGTTCAGTCTGGTGGCCATTGTCCATGATCTGGGAGCGCACCCCGTGGTTAAGCATAAGATCAGCCCTGCTGATGCCTGTGAGAGGCCCAGGTGTTCAAGCCCGACGTGAAGGAAGCCGAGGTCAATATGAGAAACGGTGTGATCAAAATCGACGGCGACAAGGGCGCCTAGGAGGCAGCAGGCCGCTACCCACGCCGTGATGTCGCCGTAGGTGCCAAGTACCCTGTGGATGTTGTTGTCACCGCCTAAATATGTCTGATCAGGATGGATCGTATGTCCAATGGTGCACTGAAGACATGTGCAGAGGATGTGGGCAAAAAGATTATAATCCACCTCGTGATGTAACAAAATAAAAGTTAATGTATAATAGTTAAAGTATAATAGTTAAAGTATTTAAGAAAAGAGCAATAGAACAGGACGAATTGTAAATTTAACTGTATTACTCTCAACTCTGAGAAAAAGCCGGACACTGTAAAAATCCGCCTGGACCCCAGACAAGGAACTAAAAAGGAGAACATGTCCGGATTAATCCGGCCGTCTGGTCACCCTAACTTCTACGTCTTACTCTCGTTATAGTCAGCATTAGGTTTAAATATCACTGCATTGCTTGTTCTTTAGATTAGCCTTGAATTAGGGTATTGAATGGTCGCTAGATTACACTACAAAGCATCTGAAGATCTTTACTTGGACTTATTTATGATACAGGAGGCTTGCTGTGTGGTTAATTGGTACCTTGATTCTACTGAAATCAATTCGTCAGCTAACATTCCTCATACACTCTTTAGATTGGGCTCAGATCACAGGGAAACAGTTTACTTTCATGGCACTTAATGGTCTCGTGGTGTACTTAACGCTACATTATTCATGCTACATGGTTTGTCTCTCTTTGTACTGTATTTCAACTAACTTAGTTTACTACGGCTCGTTGTCTCCTTGCGTGAACACATGTAAGATACCGCGCCGCGCGGGATTAGCCGAGCGGTCTTATTCGGCAAACGGTCTGCCCGACAGGGGGCCCTAGCCGTACAATTAAATCGCTGGCATGGTAACTCAGCGTGTTCGGTCACAGGGTTAGCTCTGTAATAAAAAACTGAGTTAATGGATCAACGACGAACTGAAACGGGTGTCTTGGGACGTCCGCCCCGAGCAGATACAACGAACGAAAACGAACACAATTAGATTAAAAAAAAAAAAAAAAAAAAAGGCGCTGCAGTCATGGACTGTGCGGCTGGCCCCGGCGGAGGTTCGAGTCCCCCCTTGGGCATGGGTGTGTGTGTTTGTCCTTAGGATAATTTAGGATAAGTAGTGTGTAAGCTTAGGGACTGATGACCTCGGCAGTTAAGTCCCATAAGATTCCACACACATTTTTTTTAGTTACCGATTTTTTCTCATTTAACAGCACGCTTTAACTGAACTTTAAGCAAATATATTTTCTCCACTCCTGTTCACTGTCTGGACGTTTTGAACATGTATTTTTTTTTAAGCAGGTAATTTGGGGGTTTACAACAGAACTTCAAGTACTTACATAACTAAAAATAAATCTATAAATCTTCTTGTACCTTGAGAGAAGTGCTTATTTACGCACTCTCTTCCATTTCTCACCTTTACATATTTATATAGCTCCAGGCAATCACCTCGCAATCACTTTTTTTTTATACTAACTTAAATTGAAATTCTTTCTGCAACCTTAACTTCCTGCTTCAGCTTGTTGAAGAAATATCAGTTCATGTCCATCACTATAAACAATTTTTCCATACTTAATATTTAATACTTAAAGTTTCAATGTAGCAGCCATTACCAAGGAAATTTCCAGTACGCAAGAATTCATTTCCACTACAGTACTTAACCACTACCATTATAAAATTTCTTTAAGTCTTGGTGGTGAAATAAGCCTTTTACTCTCCCCGTAGCAGGGTCAGTTAATAAATAACTCCCCATGTGCGGTTTCCTTAAAATAAGGTAAGGTCCTTGATACATATGTTGCCACTTGCGATTTTTCTTACGTATTAAGGATGCCTTAATTACCGCTATGCTCTTTCAGCAAATTCGCGTCTCTTTTCTTTTCCTTTCTCTCGATAATTAAACTGCGTTATTGACCAGCATATTTTCCGTCTTTCTCTCAGGGGGATGATGTGTACATGAAACGACAGAACGTTTATTAACACAAGCACATAGAAAATTTTCCAGGTATTTGAACTAATTTTTGGTCATGTCCCTGTTCGGGCGCCAAGTGTGATGTAACAAAATAAAAGTGATTTTGTTATTCAATGGAAAAGTTGGAATTTGAGGTTTCGCTTACCGTTTTATCAATCACAATTGGCGTAAGAATCATGGATTGACCCTTGTCATAAAATATTGCATTATGAAATGTGAATAGTCTTTACTTGCAGTTTCTCGTGGCTTGAAGCAGTCACAGCTAGCGTGCTATTGATTAAGAAGTTGCATTATCGTCTCTCTAATTACTTCATGATCGTAGGAGCGATCATACCCGGTCGTGAAGTTATTGTTATGACAAAACAATTTCCTACGGGGCCAGAAAGTTCTTAAGGGCGCAAAAACAACCGTAACATCACACAAACGGGAAATTCAATACTAAAGTTGATACAAGAAGACGATAAAACAGTTTTCTTTTTGTCAATGTAACACACACATTGGACTGCTGATCTTGGTGTCTGTAATCTTTCAAAATACATAATTAAAATTAAAATAATACTGAGGAGATGATAGGAAAGAGCACTGCTAAATGATTCAGTATTTCCAGAACAAATATTTATTATAACTAAAACATATATCGTACCTTATGCTTAGTACTACAATGACGGTAGATTTTTATGTCCGTTTCATGTCCATTGAGCGCTCTTTTATGCAGCCATTGTCCTCTTGAGACGCTCGTGCGTCGTCGCTATAAGTTATAACAGTTCTTCTTTTTACACTTCATTCAAACTTAGACAGAACACGTTTTTTATACATTTAGTAAAAATTATATCAGACTGCCACAAATCTGCGTCCGTTCAAATGGTTCAAATGTCTCTGAGCACTATGGGACTTAACTTCTCAGGTCATTAGTCCCCTAGAACTTAGAACTACTTAAACCTAACTAACCTAAGGACATCACATACATCCATACCCGAGGCAGGATTCGAACCTGCGACCGTAGCGGTCTCGCGGTTCCAGACTGCAGCGCCTAGAACCGCACGTCCACTTCGGCCGGCATCTGCGTCCGTCTTACTTAAGAAGAACAGTACAAGTATTTAGCGCTCAAGGCTTCATTTGTTCTCCAGCGAACAAAATAGTGAAGGATCGCATATCGATCCGTATTCTTCGGTTTATATTGCCGCCCAAAGACGACGAATTACATTATTTAGGAAATTCCACCGTCGCTATGCGACGCCCTATTATAGATTAATCATTCTTTATAAACAAGTATTCGCCTTCTGGCTGAAAGTGTTAACTATTTGCTATTTTAATGAAGCGGAAAAAAGCGAATACCGCAACCTTCAGGAGTGTAAGAGGACAATAGTCGCGACAATAGTGAGAAACGCTCGATTTGGGAACGGGTATCATGATGCTTTCAAGCAAATCTGTGGGGACAGTAAAATCGTCGTAGAGGAGGTCTTGAAACATCTGAATCCACTGAGCGCACATCAGGGGATAGAAGGCATGGTAGAATTCGTTTGGGCCCAGTGACTTGTTCGGGGTGCCACCTGCCATGGCCTTTGCTATGTCTTCAGCAGTTATGAGAGCCAGCAGGGCGTCATCCTGGACCACTACTCTGGAGTCAGGGAGATTGCACAGGATGTCTTCGCACTCACGAACAGTCTGTGGGTCCTTGGCATAAAACGTCCTGCAGTGCTGGACAAATACATCAGTGATAGCACACTACAAGTTGACACATCCACCTGCTGCTGTCTCTACTGATGTTATAAGGTAGTGCTTGCAGTGGTGTCTCTCTCTGAGAATGGGATATATGGACGCCATTTCAGTGGGTATGGTATCCTGCACCCTAGCCCAGACTTGGGCTCCATCAAGCTGTTCCACGGTGAGACAGAGGTGAGCTTTCAGACGATTAACCACTGTCTACCTTTCTCGTGATGGTGGCTGTGTCATTAGTTCCCTCAGCACAGTGTAATAAAATTCCGACGTCGCCCGATGCCAGCACACACTGGCACGGTCATAACCGTAAGTGTCCATCAGAGACCCAGCTTGGTGCAGTCGAGCCACCAATGTAAGGTAGAAGGATGTGCATGCAAACTCTGGAGGCAGTGGTCCCATGTAGCACCGATCTCCCACCGACATGCGTCCTCGTACAGGTAGGAAACATTCAGCATCCATGGATCACAGCTGTGGTAGGTGAGCAGCTACGGGAGTGTGGCTGAGCAGATGTATGCCAAATGGTTGGTGAAAACTGCCGGCCACAGTTGTGCATCCCTTGTCATGGTGCGGAGTCCTTGGGAAACATATATCTGGTCGAGGCAGCTGGCAGAGTGGTCGGTGAAATATGTATATCCACAGTGGTCCCCGTGAAGAACATTGCATGTGTCGTTTGGTACCAGATCTAACACGAGTGCCCATAGCGCCAAGCAGTAGACTAGTGAGGTGTTTGGTCTGCTGGCTCCAGGATGCTATTACACTACTGGCCATTAAAATTGCTACACCACGAAGATGACGTGCTACAGACGCGAAATTTAACCGACAGGAAGAAGATGCTGTGATACGCAAATGATTATCTTTTCAGAGCATTCACACAAGGTTGGCGCCAGTGGCGACACCTACAACGTGCTGACATGAGGAAAGTTTCCAACCAATTTCTCATACACAAACAGCAGTTGACCGGTGTTGCCTGGTGAAACGCTGTTGTGATGCCTCGTGTAAGGAGGAGAAATGCGTACCATCATGTTTCCGACTTTGATAAAGGTCGGATTGTAGCCTATCACGATTGCAGTTTATCGTATTGCGACATTGCTGCTTGTGTTGGTCGAAATCCAATGATTGTTAGCAGAATATGGAATCGGTGGGTTCAGGTGGGTAATACGGAACGCCTTGCTGGATCCCAATAGCCTCGTATCACTAGCAGTTGAGATGACAGCCATCTTATCTGCATGGCTGTAATGGATCGTGCAGCTACGTGTTGATCCCTGAGTCAAAAGATGGTGACGTTTTCAAAACAACAACCGTCTGCACAAACAGTTCGACGATGTTTGCAGCAGCATGGGGCATGGGTGCAGTTACCCTTGACGCTGCATCACAGACAGGAGCAAATGTGATGGTGTACTCAACGACGAACCTGGGTGCATGAATGGCAAAAGTCATTTTTTCGGATGAATCCAGGTTCTGTTTACAGCATCATTATGGTCGCATCCGTGTTTGGCAACATCGCGGTGAACGCACGTTGGAAGCGTGTATTCGTCGTCGTCATACTGGCGTTTCACCTGGCGTGATGGTATGGAGTACCATTGGTTACACGTCTCGGTTACCCCTTGTTCGCATTGACGGCACTTTGAACAGTGGACGTTACATTTCAGATGTGTTATGACCCGTGACTCTACCCTTCATTCGATCCCTGTGAAACCCTACATTTCAGCATGATAATCCACGACCGCATGTTGCAGGTCCTGTACGGGCCTTTCTGGATACAGAAAATGTTCGACTGCTGCCCTGGCCAGTACATTCTCCAGATCTGTCACCAATTGAAAACATCTGGTCAGTGGTGGCCGAGCAACTGGCTCATCACAATACGCCAGTCACTACTCTTGATGAACTGTGGTATTGTGTTGAAGCTGCATGGGCAGCTGTACCTGTACACGCCATCCAAGCTCTGTTTGACTCAATGCCCAGGTGTATCAAGGCCGTTATTACGACGAGAGGTGGTTGTTCTGGATACTGATTTCTCAGGATCTATGGACCCAAATTGCGTGACAAATGTAATCACATGGCAGTTCTAATATAATACATTTGTCCAATGAATACTCATTTATCATCTGCATTTCTTCTTGATGTAGCAATTTTAATGGCCAGTAGTGTAAAATCGCTGCCTATGATGTAGTGTTGCATATTCCAATTTAGGAGTGGATCAATTTCATCCGAATAACAGGTGATCTTTTCACTGCAACGAGATGACCCAGTGGGTGCATGCACATTGACAATGCAGATTGCTCCCACTGTGATGGCAACACCTCGTGCAGATGGCAGATTCGTGACTTCTGATGCCCCTCGATGCCGTCACGTAATAGGATGGCGGTTCCGCCGGCACCATTGCTTGATGGGATCCTGTAGGCTGTGTATCCATAAATGTTCAGATGCAGCTCTGGGGCTGCTCAGAGCATATCATGGAACATGTGAATTTAGATGACAGAGTGTATGCTGTTAATGCTGTGCTCACAGGATTGGGACATCTTAATGTGGAGTGTGTAGATGCCAATGACGGCCTCTTGGTGATAATGGGGCCGCTAGGCTACCCATCCTTGTGGCAGGCATCTTTAATGCAGCCCTTTTGCAGATGTTAGGCTCTCCCCTTGTGGCGCACTGGTCCCATGTGACAAAGGAGTGTCAAGGGTGTCTGATGCAACTTCTGCCTTCATTTCAGCAGCCCAGTCACCAAGTGGGAAAGAAGTCAGTGATGGAATGTCATCATGTGCATTGGGCTCCATCACCTGATCTTTGTCCTGAGGGGCTTCTGTCATGGGAAAGTCCGGGCTGGGTGAGGCCACATTCTGTCCGTGATGTAAGATGCTTGCCTTGGGTTAGTACTGGTAGAGTCTGTGGGCAGCTTGTTCCCTGTCTCTGCCCTGTTTGTCATCTTCCGTCGAGAGGCGGCATTTATTATGATGCTTTGGCGACCATTGTTTCCACATCCATGTGTCCGCTCCTGTCGAAGGGCTGGGGTCACTACCTTTGGCCATGAGGCTGGCGTCCAGAACCGAAGCCTCTGGTATGATTACTGAGGTTGTAGCAGTGGTGGGCGTTGTGTCCTTCAAGGGCATCTCAGCATGTGGCACTGCCATCACAACATCGCCAGCAGCTGAGCTCATGGTCATGTGGGAGTGCAGCATGGGCACACTGGCCACATCGCTTCCACGTACGTAAGTAGTGATGCGGTCGACACAGTTGTCTGTACTGGTTCCTCATTTGGCACCTGGACAAGGTGGTGCTGGAGGCTGTTGGATCGGACGTGGCCTTCCTGTCCACAGCTGGTACATGTCCACAGTTGTCTGTCATAAATAATGATGGCTTGGCAACCTCCGATGAACATGTATGACAGCATGTGTTAGTGGAGTTCAATGTGTATCTGTCAGATGCCATTGAGAACACGATAGGTTTCAAAGGTGTTTCACTTCTCTTACATGTAGCTTAGGATCGTTCCAAATGGCTATAACGCATCAGTGACTAGTGTGGCCAGGACTTCAAACGGCATTTCGAATATGCACACCGTCACATGCCTCTTTGTTCTTCATCTTGAGATAGACTGTATTGGAAGTGATAGACAGATGTATGCCTATCAGCTTGTAGGGATCGACATGCATGTCGTCTCTCAAAAACCGATCGATTTAGTAAAACTTTGGACGTGCGTAGAAAGCGTTGAACGTGAGTTTCGCCATTGCCTGGTGGTAAGAGAACACCATATCTAGTGAGAGCTCTAAATAACAGCAGCGAATGCAGCACCTCGCGCAGCATGTAAACAAACACGTGGGGAGCACTGCTCAGTATGCCATGTGTCCGAGCCATGTCACGGCTAAAGCCGACTGTCCAACTGAGCTACTCAAGCACGACTCACAACCCCTCCTCATAGCTTTATTTCTGCCAGTACCTCGTCTCCTACCTTAAAAACTTCACAGAAGCTCTCCTGCAAAACTTGCAGAACTAACACTCTGGAATAAAGGTTATTGCAGAGACATGACTTTGCCACAGCCTGGGGGATGTTTCCATAATGAAATTTTCACTCTGCAGCGGAGTGTGCGCTGATATGAAACTTCCTGGCAGATTGAAACTGCCAGATGTAAAGCTGTGAGGATGGGAAGTGAGACATGCTCGGGTAGCTCAGTTGGTAGAGCACTTATACGTGAAAGGCAAAGGTCCCGAGTTCGAGTTTTTCCCCTCTTACCCTCTCCAGCTTCAGAATTGTGGAAGGACTCTCCATGAAATAGACAAATCCTTTTGCTTTTGTTTTTAGTGAAAATGATTTCTTTATTAGGGTTTTTGGAATCTAGAAATGCCAGTTACCAGTCACTTTCACTAAGCCATCGGTGTATGTCATAACAATTGGTGTCAACACAATTTGCATTGCGTAACATTGCTTTAATAATAATTGTCATGTTGTTATCTTGCTGTTTTAGAAACATTTATTTTCCACTGAGCAGGACGCCACTTCCTTCTCTGGGAGGGACCATCGGCCTCCGCCTCCTTCTAGTCATTTTCAACTATTATTATGAGTTCGATTTCTTGAAGAATTCCTATTAATTCTATTACTCCTACTTCGTTTGTACCATCTTCTGCATTTCAACCGTCCACAAAATCACTCATTTTCTTGGAAACACTCCTGTAAACATGTCAACAAACATCCTACTGATCGGCTGAACTGCCGTTCCGGCATATACAGGGTGTTTCAAAAATGACCGGTATATTTGAAATGGCAATAAAAACTAAACGAGCAGCGATAGAAACACACCGTTTGTTGCAATATGCTTGGGACAACAGTACATTTTCAGGCGGACAAACTTTCGAAATTACAGTAGTTACAATTTTCAACAACAGATGGCGCTGCAAGTGATGTGAAAGATATAGAAGACAACGCAGTCTGTGGGTGCGCCATTCTGTACATTATCTTTCTGCTGTAAGTGTGTGCTGTTCACAACGTGCAAGTGTGCTGTAGACAACATGGTTCATTCCTTAGAACAGAGGATTTTTCTGGTGTTGGAATTCCACCGCCTAGAACACAGTGTTGTTGCAACAAGACGAAGTTTTCAACGGAGGTTTAATGTAACCAAAGGACCGAAAAGCGATACAATAAAGGATCTGTTTGAAAAATTTCAATGGACTGGGAACGTGACGGATGAACGTGCTGGAAAGGTAGGGCGACCGCGTACGGCAACCACAGAGGGCAACGCGCAGCTAGTGCAGCAGGTGACCCAACAGCGGCCTCGGGTTTCCGTTCGCCGTGTTGCAGCTGCGGTCCAAATGACGCCAACGTCCACGTATCGTCTCATGCGCCAGAGTTTACACCTCTATCCATACAAAATTCAAACGCGGCAACCCCTCAGCGCCGCTACCATTGCTGCACGAGAGACATTCGCTAACGATATAGTGCACAGGATTGATGACGGCGATATGCATGTGGGCAGCATTTGGTTTACTGACGAAGCTTATTTTTACCTGGACGGCTTCGTCAATAAACAGAACTGGCGCATATGGGGAACCGAAAAGCCCCATGTTGCAGTCCCATCGTCCCTGCATCCTCAAAAAGTACTGGTCTGGGCCGCCATTTCTTCCAAAGGAATCATTGGCCCATTTTTCAGATCCGAAACGATTACTGCATCATGCTATCTGGACATTCTTCGTGAATTTGTGGCGGTACAAACTGCCTTAGACGACACTGCGAACATCTCATGGTTTATGCAACATGGTGTCCGGCCACATCGCACGGCCGACATCTTTAATTTCCTGAATGGATATTTCGATGATCGTGTGATTGCTTTGGGCTATCCGAAACATACAGGAGGCGGCGTGGATTGGCCTCCCTATTCGCCAGACATGAACCCCTGTGACTTCTTTCTGTGGGGACACTTGAAAGACCAGGTGTACTGCCAGAATCCAGAAACAATTGAACAGCTGAAGCAGTACATCTCATCTGCATGTGAAGCCATTCCGCCAGACACGTTGTCAAAGGTTTCGGGTAATTTCATTCAGAGACTACGCCATATTATTGCTACGCTTGGTGGATATGTGGAAAGTATCGTACTATAGAGTTTCCCAGACCGCAGCGCCATCTGTTGTTGAAAATTGTAACTACTGTAATTTCGAAAGTTTGTCTGCCTGAAAATGTACTGCTGTCCCAAGCATATTGCAACAAACGGTGTATTTCTATCGCTGCTCGTTTAGTTTTTATTGCCGTTTCAAATATACTGGTCATTTTTGAAACACACTGTATTTAGACAACGCATTGGCAGTGAGAGCTTCATTGTTGTGTAAGCGTTTGCTACAGCGCAGCCAACCTCACACTGGATAAGAAAAATATCCCTTCGAGTCCCAACAAAGTCCACAACTCGCTTCAAGAGCATGGGGTCCTGGGTTTGATTCCCGGTGGGGTCAACGATTTTCAAAATGGTTAAAATGGCTCTGAGCACTATGGGACTTAACTTATGAGGTCATCAGTCCCCTAGAACTTAGAACTACTTAAACCTAACTAATGTAAGGACATCACACACATCCGTGCCTGAGACAGGATTTGAACCTGCGACCGTAGTGGTCGCGCAGTTCCAGACTGTAGCGCCTAGAACTGCTCGGCCACCAAACGATTTTCACCTCCCCTAGATGACTGGGTGTTGTTGTGTCGTCTTCATTATCATCATTCATCCCCATTACTGTCGGAGGAAGGCAACAGCAAACCACCTTCATTAGGACCTCACCTAGTATGGCAGTCCACGTCATTCCCCTATGCTCTGTCAAGAAGCATGGGACTTCATTTCCAGTCCCAACAAACTGAAATATAGCTTTGCATATCTAGACTGACCAACGGAATTGACAGAGTGGTAACACCGGTTCCCGTCAGATCATCGAAGTTAAGAGCTGTTGGACAGAGCTAGCACTTGGATGGGTGACCATCCGGTCTGCCGAGTGCTGTTGGCAAGCAGTGTGCACTCAGCCCTTTTGAGGCAAACTGAGGAGCTACTTGATTGAGAAGTAGCGGCTCCGGACTCGGAAACTGACATATGGTCAGGAGAGCGGAGGGCTGACGACATGCCCCTCCATATCCGCATCTAGTGACGCTTGTGGGCTGAGGATGACACGGCGGCCGATCGGTACCTTTGGGTCTTCATGGCCTGTTCTGGAGGATATCTAGATTGGTAAGTCTGATGTCAGTTGGTGTGATTTGAATCCGGACATGGAACGACATCCACCCTGCCTGTTGATCTTGGTGGGTTTTGCAAAGGCTGGACATTTAGCGAGCTTTGTACTGGATGAGAACGTGAAGCTAGCAACTTTAGCAACCGAACACGATTTGCTACAGCCATTTTCATCCGTTTATAGCGAGTTTTACTACCTGAAACCTGTTCCATCATACAGGCACTGAAAAAATCTGTACTGCAGTTTGGTCATTTCAGAATCGACCAAAAATGCATTTAGTGGCTTTTGCATCTGGGCTACTCACATCCAAGATACAAAATATGGCTACAGGAGCATCACTAGATTCAAAGTTTTTTTTTTTTTAAGTTTATGCTGTTCACCCAGTTGGTGACACAACACCTCAGACCTCCTGGTCATAGATGCCAATTAAAATTAAATAATTCTATATCTCAAAGTCAAATCTCACTGCAAGCCAAGAAAGAGGAGACATTTGAAAAAGGGCGCTACTGGTAAGGTGCACTGTTAGGCAATGTAGTGTGGTTTGTTTCCTTTTACTTGATCTTTATAGCTCTACATTACACTAATTTTGGCCATTGAATGTTGTTTGTCGATGTAGTATAGATCCATCACAGATGGAAGTAAAGTTTCATATTTTTGAGCTTATGTTTCACAATATAGTAACGCCTCAAAAAAGTAAAAACCAAACCATTGCTTCGAATGAGGCTCAGTGTAGACAACGACTGTTTGGTATGCAGCAACCGATAAGAGATTTAAGAATAATAAGTAATTCGAAACTTGACAGGACAGCGAAAACCGTGATGTGTACACAGTCATTACATCATCCACGTGACACACATTGACAATCTAGCCTCTATCTGTGGTTGAGCTTTCAATTTGAAAAAAAAAAAAAAAAAAAAAAGAAAGAAAAAAAAACATTAATTAGTTCAAGAAACATTGTCATGACTCATGCAGTAGAGCATTCAATGCACAAGGGTTTCTTGCAACAATGGTAAACACACGGCATATTCCTCTGGAGTAGGTGTTGTGTTGTCACAACACAACTGGCAGGCTTCACTCTATTAAACTGACCACCCAATAAATTGATGTGCTACCTGATACGACATGACATTCTGAAGTGCTATTGAATCATTTTAAAATAGTGCCCTTCAAGTCTGTATCAGGTAAGACAAACGGCACGTGAACGGCTGGGCACTGAAAACACCATACATTAGATATATATCTCCGATCCACTCACCTGCTGCTCCCCCCCCCCCCCCCCCAGTCATCGGGCTGGCGACATCCTTCCTGGCTGACAATGTGAACCATGAGAAACCATTAACATACAATATTGAGTATTTAACAACTAATATATTCCTGTGGCCAGCATTCATCACTTCTGTTCATTCTGATGAATGCTGGTCACAGGAACATATTAGCTGATAAGTGCGCCACACTTTCTGTTAATGGTTTCTCATGGTGCACAATGTCAGCCTTCTTTTGTACCTTTTCTATATTCTCCAATCCTGTAATACAACAACTGGTCTATAAGACCAAAAATATGTAATGACGACAATGAGATGTCACAGACAGGTCAGACATATTTTAACATTTCAACGTGCACTTGAGAATTGCTACAAAACCAAAATCGCGATGGTGTAAAATAAATGAACAGTTAACAATCAAATGGCAGAAATTTCTTTAAAAAAAATCTATGTGGCTGTGATCCCCCAAGAAGGAAAGATCATTACAAGGGAAACTCGTTGTAACACTGAAGTATACAAAAAAGACATTTACTAAATTAAAGACACTTAACTTAAAATGTTTACAAAATAAAAAAAAAAAAAATTCTTTCCAGTTTCAATTCAATATCTAGTATTTTTAAGTTAACAAGGATTTGGTCTTAATTTATAATATACATTAGAGGAGCTTGTTTCCAAAAGGTACCAAATACAAAAAATTACTTAGAAATGACAGCCACTACCTAACAGCTTGCTAGATCTACAAAGTAAATATTTTCCTGCAAAAAGTATCAAATCTCTTATACAGAATTAGTCAAATCCAGCATTTAACACTGAAACATATCAAATCTCTTTGAACTTCCGTAGCAGGAAGTACCAAATCCCCTTGAACTGATCTGGCTGAGTGCTGTGACGTCACAAACACAGTCCGTCAACTTCAGTTTGTTATTACGTTATTTCACGTGATATTCTTGGGTTTTTGTTATGTTTGTTTATGGTGAACACTTCAAATGAATTCTGATATGTCTGATGAATATGTTGAGATGCCTGAATTTACAGAAAAGCCTAGGAAACATAAAAGATCTTCAAATACATGGAAACAGAGTGTTCTGAGACATGAAAAACGTAATACTCCTGCAATTGCAAAACCTCAAATCACATATAAACATAATAACTTTTGCAAAGCATTATGCATATCAGGACATGATACATGAAAATAACAGGTACTGGAACACTGCAGATGCTGGGAGTCAGAGAAACTTTTTAAGGGAATGTATTGATGTGAACTACCTTAAAAGAAGAAGGCCTGATCAAGGCGAGGAAGAATGTTCAACCAAAAAGAAAACTGTAAAGTACAGGATACAAACTGCTCTTCAGAGGAAGATCCCTGCTTGTAGCTCTACATTCCTAAGTGTTTTTAAGTTTGAGAGAGGGAAGGTTGAGCATGCAGCTGATGAGAAAATAAATATTGAGACAGCATTTTCTGGAACAAGAGGTGGTCCAATGCTTGGTGATTATATGAAGAAACTACAGGATGAAATTAAATTCACATAGCAAATTTTAAATGCAGATAACAACACTGGGAGGAAAAAATGCCACCATTAAGAAAAAATTTGCCTCCAGACTTGACTGTACATAAGATGTATTTATTTTGTGAGGAGAGTGTTATTTGTTCATGAAGCATAATTTGTAAACTTTAAAAATAATTTTTATGACGAAACATACCAAATCCAAAATTAAATTCGTAATAACTCTACTATAATAATGAGGAGTGCCTTAAATTTTTCTAAAAGACATATCAGTGAGTCCAAGACAAACAGTATATCAACTATGATTTGCATATGAGAACTGTTGTGGCTACAGGGAATTTTTCTGCCCTACTCAAGGATCTTCCCATTTGGATTTGGTACCTTTTGGAAACAAGTTGATTACAAAACTTCAGGAATGGAGCCTTCATATTACAAGAAGAAAAATAAGTCTAGTAAACATACGATCTAAAATGCATACCTCAATAGCTATGAGCACTTGTTCATCCTTGCTACTATGAAACACATCTCTTCTATTGAACAAGTGTCCATTGCTCTCAAGGAATCTGCTTTAAAGCCCATGTTTACTATACATTTTTTTCTTGCTTAGTTCCATACTACCTCCTCCCAAAATATGAAAAACAAAGAGCTTGCAATGGAAGTGATTTGTTTTACTGTATCAAAGATGAAGAAATTCTTGTAGCTCATAAGAGAAGTATGTTAGAGCCCAAGTTAAATATATTTTTTTCTTGTTATATGAGGAATCCATTGTCGTTGAGTTTTGAAATATTTTATATTTTGATAGTTGTTGTTGTGGTCTTCAGTCCTGAGACTGGTTTGATGCAGCTCTCCATGCTACTCTATCCTGTGCGAGCTTCTTCATCTCCCAGTAACTACTGCAACCTACATCCTTCTGAATCTGCTTAGTGTATTCATCTCTTGGTCTACCCTCCACGCTGACCTCCAGTACTAAATTGGTGATCCCTTGATGCCTCAGAACATGTCCTACCAACCGATCTCTTCTTCTAGTCAAGTTGTGCCACAAACTTCTCTTCTCCCCAATCCTATTCAGTACCTCCTCATTAGTTATGTGATCTACCCATCTAATCTTCAGCATTCTTCTGTAGCACCACATCTCAAAAGCTTCTATTCTCTTCTTGTACAAACTATTTATCGTCCATGCTTCACTTCCATACATGGCTACACTTCATACTAATACTTTCAGAAACGACTTCCTGACACTTAAATCTATACTTGATGTTAACAAATTTCTCTTCTTCAGAAACGCTTTCCTTGCCATTGCCAGTCTACATTTTCTATCCATTTTGATAGTAAACATAGGAAATAATCACTTTTTCATTTCGTTCATGAATCTGTTTGTTCCTGAAGGAGGATATTTCTCATGTGCCTTCCTCGTTTCGTGTTGTCTTAGAGCCTGCAATACACAATATTGAATTTTGGAGGGGAACTGAAGCTATTCCAGCTCATCCAAACGACTCACACATGGAAGTAAATTTATAAAGAAATGATGGTCATCTCCTGTAGCAACTGTCTGTATCCCCATATTTAAAACAGCATATTTTTTCCCCTCCAGTTCCATTGTTGTGTCCTAGCTACTCATAGAATATGCAGTGCCTAGGAAACATGCTTTCTTGGATCGCTAGACGATAATTCAAGCAAATCATTTAATCAATTTTTATTACAGTAAGACAGATGACAATACTTAACTTTGTGGATTTACAATGGTGTGTCACAAGTAATGGGCTAAAAACTCTGCTGCAGAGCTCGTAGAATGGCTAATCTTCACCTGGGTGTGACCAGGCATGCAGGACTTTGTTCTCTTCGCCTAGAGGCTGCTACTGCCTCGATGTCATCCTAGAGAGGGGTCGGTCAGCGCAGTATTGACTGACATCTTCTTCACAGCCCTCTCTGCTCTACCATCCCTGACTGTTGTGCTGGCACTTGACTTTTACACCAGAACATTCCTCCCCCTCAAAGTGTCAGACTGTCGTCATATAAGATAAAAGGAGCTTGACAACAGCGGGGAGGGGAACAGGAGTGTGGATGATGCACTGGACCAGCAGACGCTGTGGCTGCAGGGGACGTCAGGCTTCCGGTCGTACCCCGCCATCCGACCTTCGCTCTGGCGGAAATATCCCCTGTAAAACGACCAGAATGGTACACATCCACCTCCTGAGGCCCAAAACAAGATGTAGAATGTGTTAGCTGCTGCGGTGTGGGCAGATCTAACTCAATCCGTAGGACGAGAGGAGGCGGAGGCGGCAAAGGTTCTGTCTCCATCGGGTCGTCCCACGGTATCGTGATGACACCCACTGGTGGCTTCTGTGGCCACGCTGTCCTCGGGATCCGTGACTCTGGGAGAAGAGACATAGAAGGATCACCATGCACTGTGATGTCGGCGCTACAGTCCATCTGAGCCTGAAATGAGATACGTGGATCCGCCAAGTCGAAGAATGATCACGCCTCGTGCCCACCGTGTGCCACCGCTAAAAACCCTGAAAAGCACAATATCATGCAGTGTGAAGTGATACTTGCGGCCTTCCTTCGACGCCGAATGCTGAGGAGGGTGGCGCAGGTGGAGCTGTGTCCGATGGCAGGGGCCACGTAGCAATACCACCGGCGATGGTCCATCTCATGGATGCGTACGATAGGAGGCGAGAAACAGTTGCAATTCTTCATCCTTGGTGTGTGCGGTGCGAAGTTTGGCCATCTGCTACTTGAAGGTTCTGACATAACGTCCGCTTCACATCTGAATGTGGATGGAAAAGTGCAATAGTTATATGCTGTACGCCACTGCATTCACAGAATGTTTCAAATTCATTTGACGTGAACTGAGAGCTGTTGTGTAACGCTATGACTGCAGGTAAACCTTTGAAGCAAAAAAATAGAGGGCAACACCTGAATTGTGTTACGTGATGTTGACGAGTTCATTGGCACAACAAAAGCAAACTTGCTAGACAAGTCAACCACAATCAACCAACGTGTGTTCCAAAAGGTCCCACAAAGTCTATGTGCACACGTTGCCATGGTGATTGCAACTTAGGCCAAGCAGAGAATTTTTGTGGTGGAGCGGACTGATTTTCCGCACCTTCGTGACACTGTGATCTCATCTGTTCTATTTGGGTGTCCATATCCTGCCAAGTACAGTGTTGAGGCGCTAACTGCTTTGTACGAACAAATCCCCCAGTGTCCTTGCTGAAGTAACTGCAACACTTCTTTTTGCAAGGCTTCGGGATCAACACACTGTGACTGTCCACTGCCATTTTAAACAAGAATCACACCTTTCTGTAGAGCGACGCTATGCCGACGTGCAAAATATTGGCGCACTACAGAGTTCTTTATGCTATGCAATGAGCGAGGCCACGATGTGCGAATGTTTGTTAGCAGAATTCACAAATCTGAATCAATTTCCGTGGCCTGTGCAATTTTTCTATGATTCAGAGGAAAGGACTGAAGCAATTCGAAATCCTGGCCATTGATGTGACAACAAGATGCGGCAGAAGTGTCAAAGTCTGTATCAGGGCCAATAGGAAGACGTGAAAGTGCATCCGCACCACCATATTTAGCTGTTGGATGATACACAATCTCGTACTGATATTGAGACAACAACAAAGCCCATTGTTACAATTTTTGGGCAGTCTTTACAGGAACCGGCTTCATCGGATGAAACAAGGACTGAAATGGCTTGTGATCCATTACTAAGTAGAATTTTCTGCCATACAAATAGTGATGGAATTTGGTGACACTATATATAATAGCTAACGCCGCTGGACAACACTTTAGATGCGAAAGCAATAGGCTTGTCTTTATCACCAATTCTGTGCGAAAGCACTGCACCGATTCCATAAGAGAAAGCGTCAGCTTGCACTACAACTGTTTTGTCAGGATCAAAGTGCACCAAACATCGATCACTGGGAAAGGCAGCTTTTTACAGCAGCACGAATCTCTACTAAGTTTTGCCTGTCCTCATTCTCCCAATGTTTCTTGTACCGCGAGTGCAACTGTCTTTGCTTCCTGAGCATTCTCCGAATTGCGCTGATAAACCACGGTGGGTCTTTTGCGTCTGTAACCCACTTTTTCGGCACATACTTGTCCAATGCGTGATTTACAATGTGTTTAAAATTTGCCCATAATTCTTCCACGTCCATCGTACCGGAAGTAAATGAAGTCGATTCATTTACTAAGTGGGATGCTAACAACTGCTTATCTGCTCTTTCTAGTAAGAATACTCTCCTAGCCTTACTGACTGTCTTTTTAAATTTCGTAACCATAGTCGTAGTGACAACATTATGATCACTAATCCCTGTCTCAACACTGACACTGTCGATGAGGTCTGGTCTGTTCGTGGCTACCAGATCTAAAATATTTCCATTACGCATTGGCTGTTGATTTAGCTGCTCAAGACAGTTTTCGGATAACGTGTTCAAAAGTAATTCACACGACGGCTTGTCTGTACCACCTGTAATGAATTTATAGACATCCCAGTCTATACTAGGTAGGTTGAAGTCGCCTCCGACTAATATAGTATGATCCGGGTACTTCTGTGTAGACTCCCTTTGAATGATTCTAGAACTGTCACGGTGGAACCTGGTGACCGGCCGGCCGCGGTGGTCTCGCGGTTCTAGGCGCGCAGTCCGGAACCGCGCGACTGCTACGGTCGCAGGTTCAAATCCTGCCTCGGGCATGGATGTGTGTGATGTCCTTAGGTTAGTTAGGTTTAAGTAGTTCTAAGTTCTAGAGGACTGATGACCACAGCTGTTAAGTCCCATAGTGCTCAGAGCCATTTGAACCTGGTGACCGGTAATAACACCCTTTGATGATTCTAGAACTGTCACGGTGGAACCTGGTGGCCGGTAATAACACCCAACAATTAACTTTATTTTACCTAGCCCTGTTAAACGTGTCCAGATAACTTCACAATCATACTCTACTTCGACCTCAGTAGACACAATATTTTTGTCGACTGCAATGAAGACACCACCTCCTACGGCGTCTAATCTGTCTTTCCGATACACATTCCAACCCTCACTAAATATTTCAGAACTTGGCTATCTCAGGGTTCAGCCAGGTTTCAGTCCTGAGAATAATTTGCGCGCCACATGCTTCCTGGAGGGCAGTAAATTCAGGAACTTTATTCCGAACACTCTGAAAATTTACTGCTAATATCTTGACAGCTGAAGTGTCTGTAGAGCACATCCTGATTTCCCTGCCTGTACGTTGACTGGTGAGAGTTCGTCAGGACACCTCACACTACCGCCTAGCCTAAAAAACCCCCATGTGCACGCCACAAGTACTCTGCTACCCGAGTAGCCGCTTCCTTTGTGTAGTGCACCCCTGACCTATCTAGGGGCGTCCTACAATTCCCCACCCAATAGTGCAAGTCTAGAAATCTGCAGCCAAGACCGTCACAGAGTCGACAAAGCCTCTGGTTGAGATTCTCCACTAGGCTCCAAACCAAAGGACCCCGATCCACTCTGGGAATGATGCTGCAAATAGAGAGCTCTGCTTGCACCCCGCGTGTGAGGTCAGCGGTCTTCACCAAATCCGCCAGCTGCCTGTACGAACTGAAGATCACCTCAGAACCCAAGCGACAGGCATCATTGGTGCCGACGTGAGCAACTACTTGCAGACAACTGCACCCCGTATGCTCGATAGCCGCAGGCAAGGCTGCCTCCACATCTTGAATGAGGCCCCCCAGCAGACAAACCAAGTGCACGTTGAAATTCTATCCAACCCTGTACGCTATTTCCCTATAGGACCCCATCACCTGCCTAATCAGCAAGCCTTTGCCCCCCGTGTGCCTGCTCGGGCCCTGCTGAAGGAGCGGCCACCTGTCCACTGACAGGATGAACGGGTGAGGCCAGCTGGCCTGCCTTCACATCGACCCTCCGCCTCGAGCGACGCGAACGCGTTGCAGTCCGTCACTCACCCTGAGGTGAGGGCGGCCCCAACGCGCCGGGTTCACTAGAAGGTGCCTCGGCGGCTGAGTCAGCGGACGCAGCAAGCGACACCTTGGATGTCTCAAGCGACGCGCTAGACCCTCCGCTGTCGCTGCACCTCGAGGCAGGAGCCTGAAGGCGGCTGACAGTGTCCAACAGCACGCTCAGCTGCTCGCGAACCGCATCCAGTTCCTCCTGCGCCCGCACACAGCACGCACACACCATATTCATCCTACTGCTAATATCTGGACGTATAGAGTTGCAACAAATAAAACCGCAATATGCGACTGCACAGTTGCGTCACCAGCGCCAGATTGAGCTGCATGAACAGTTACTTATGAACTAAGCAATCAAATGATCACGACTACGCCACTATACAGATATTACAATGCAATCCTACCCCTGTCTTAGTACAAATGACAACCGCCTACGCGAAGTTACACTCTACCGTTATTAAAATTTGATACTACCCCTTTCTAATTCGAAAATACGCAAAGATCCGAAAAATTTCACCACGCAAGCATACAAAGTAATTTGAATTAAACCTGCGGAACTAACACGAAAAACTGAATATACGACTAGTTTCTGCTACTGCTCCTCGCACACGTCAATCTGCAAGCACAGATGCAACTGCACTGGCCTCTGTCTGCTGCTAACTGACTCTACGAAATAAACAGAAAGCACTGCTGTCCAAAACAAACTTTACAGCTATCAATAAGCAATATAACTCCTCTCAAATATAAGAATACGCAAGGATTTTATGAAATTAAATATGCAAGCGCACAAACACTCGGAAAGAAATTAAGAATCAAACTACGAAACAAATATGAAAGCTAAATATGCGACTCCCTACTGCACTGCTGCTGCACTACTGCTGCACTGATACTTCACCAGCGGCTGCTCAAGGCTCACAAGCACAAGATCTTGTGCTTATTTAACAGGCAGTGCTCTGCCACTGGTGGTTTATCCAACTGCCTGTATTTAAGGTGATGTTGTTGCTCGACTCAACAACTGGCAACCATCTGTATAGACAGGTCCATGTAACTCTTGCCACACTGTCTCAGCTGCTGAATAAGCTGGCTGTTCTACAATTCTGTCGTGAAAAGCAGGTTGCACCGAAGTTCTCAGTTGTCAAACATCGCCTCAAAAATGCTGCAATAAATAGAATTTTATGGAAGACAACCCATGCTGTCATCAGGGAGAGGATACATTATACAAAGTATGAACTTCATGCCAACGCTCCCTCCTTATATAGTTGCCATCTACTTCTGTCCGTTTTTCCCTCATCATGGGACTGGGAACGGGTAGATGTAACTTTGGCTGTACATCAATGAGCCAAATTAAGCAAAACAACTGTGAAACAGAACAATAAATTTGAGCTCCTTAACTGTGAAGGAACTGCTGGGCCTGGTGTTGTTCACCACACGGTCGTCAACTTTTCTGACAAAGAAATTGGTGAAGCCACCATTTCGCTTCTCAGCAAAGGGCTGAACTTTGCTCCAGCTCCACAAAAGTTACCGGTGGCTGAGATTATGAGTGGAGTAGAACAAGTGGTTAGGCATCTAAGTGAGGAAATGGCAGATGAGGTAAGCCTTGCTACTAGCTGGATTTTAGTGACAGTCAAAACCTGTTAAGTCCAACATTAGCAGAACAGAAAAACAAGGACTTAAATCGTTAGAGAAGAATGAAGTGTTAGTTGTCCTACCAGCTGACAAGGGGAATGCTATGGTTTTCCTCAGTACTACAGATTATCATAAGAAAACAAGAATTCTGGTCTCTCTGATGAACTTGTAAAGAATTTAAGGTCAGAAGCACAGAGGTCACACAGGCTTTATGGTGTGCCTAAAATACACAAAGATGGTGTCTCATTAAGACCAATTATTAGAGCTAATTATTGGTGCTATCAGCTCTCCTAAATACAAGCTGGTAAAGTATTTGACTAAACTATTGGCACCTGTAGTTGGTATCTGTAGACATCAATACTAAACACTCACAAATGAGTGTTGGCCCAAATGAAGTCATTGTTAGCCTTGATGTGGTCTCCCTGTTTATGAAAGTACCACTGAAAGTGAAAGGCACATTAAAACTGTTGGCCACTCATTTCTCCCCTGGAACTATGAAATTAATTCACCACATTTTGATGACCCCATACTTCTTGTGTGGTGGAAATTATTATGAAATGACTGATGGCACAGCCATGGATTTGCAACTATCACCACCTTAGCTAACTTTTTCATGGAAGATTTTGAAGAAATAGTGATGAACAATGCTCCCTTCCAGCCATCTTTCTTCTTCATATATTTTGACGGAACATTTTTAATCTGGTCACAAGGCAGTGAGGCACTGTACAAGTTCATTCATCATTTGAATGGTATATGTCACAACGTAACATTTACAGCGGAGGTGGAGAAAGACCAGATGTTACCTTTCTTAGACGAGTTGGTTGAATGGAAATCAGATGGACGACTCGGCCATCCTGTTTAGAGAAAAACAATGCATACACATCTGCATCTCAATGGGCGTAGCTTTCACCATCCAGCTCAGAAGAGATATATGCTGAGCACCTTACTACACAGAGGCAGGATTATTTTGGTTGTGGACCACCACTTTGGTCCAGAAGGAATGGCTATTCTGTCTGTGACATTAGGTCAATGCTGCTGAGAAAACCAAGATGCAACTCCGTGCAAACAAGCAAAGAGGACAAACACATAGCACAGCTTGCATTCTGTGGTGCAATAACTAGCAAGATAAGTAGAGTCCTAAACAGGCAGGAAATCAGACCAGTCTTCCTGCCACCCATGAAAATTCACGAAATGTTGAAAACCATTAAAATTAATCTCAGCCTGAGAGTGCTAGGAATTTATAATATTCCTTGTGCGTGGGGAAAGAGTCATGTTGGTCAGTCTATATGGACAGTTGCCAATCATTGCATCAAGCAATGTCACCTTAAGCATTTAGATAAATCAGCAGTGGCAGAGCACAGCCTGTTAGTTAAGCACTATATCTGTTTGAACAAACAAGAATACTGGTTCATGCTTCGAACTACTGGGCCTCTGTGATCAGGGAAGGTGTTGAAATCAGACGTTTTGAAAACAGCTTCAATACGGACACCAGCTATGCACTTAGCAGTGGAAGCATGCACTTGACAACGAAAAAACACAGAGGAATACTTCCTGCAGTTCACTACCTGATGCATTGGATGCCACTGTGTGCAACACATTAGATAGAGTGCACAAGCAAAATCTGTGGATGTAGAGGGCACCGCCTCTGTACGTGCCATCACAATGTAGCTCAGCCAGTTGTATGCCATTCCGGAGATATAAGAGAAGGAACCTTGTCAGCTCACGACAGTCAGTTTTAGTCCTTCATGAAGATTATGGTGGATATCACCAAAAACTTGGAAATTTGTCTGAATCTGACACAGCAAGTGAACTGAGAAATTTTTATGCAACAAGCTGTCTGTCCACATAAATGGCCACTAACAAACTGTGGCCAAGAAACAATAGGACCACCCAGTTGCTGAGTGCACTGCCAACACAATATTTTTGTTTGTTGACTGCTTCACAGCCTGTGCCATCTGTTCCTTCCTACCAACAACTGCTTTCCTGAATTGCGCAGGTGAAAACTATCCCTGCAATATATCCTACGTTCCATAACCTTCCTGATATCAACTTTCGTTAGTCACTGTCCATCACTCCAGTACTACAAAGCCTTCTACTCCACCAACACACTTACAGTATTTTCACTTCTATCCTTTCTGGGTGCCCCCCCAATCCCCCATCCCCAGCGTTTTGTATAAACTCTCTGACTGCACCTAGCTGCCCTACCCTCCCACCACCTCATCCCTGTATGCTCCCATAAGCAGCACTTTAACATCCTCCACCCCTATCCTGCTACCGTCCCCCTCCCTGCTCCAGCATCCTCCTTACCTCCACTTCCCAGACTGCTTTTCCCATCACGCACTGTTGCTCACAGTCTGGCCTCGGCAAGCAGACACAGT
Organism: Schistocerca serialis cubense; assembly: GCF_023864345.2. Classification (NCBI taxonomy): domain Eukaryota; kingdom Metazoa; phylum Arthropoda; class Insecta; order Orthoptera; family Acrididae; genus Schistocerca; species Schistocerca serialis. The sequence continues at coordinate 131,032,889 of NC_064639.1, forward strand.
GATCATGTGTGTGAGTTGTATTTGTGTGAATATGAAATGGAATCATCAGGTAGGATCAGTCATGGGTAAAGCAGATGGTAGACTTCAGTTTTTTGGCAGAATGCTCAGGAAGAGCAATCAGTCTACAAAGGAGACTGCTTACAAATTACTCATGTGACTGGTTCTAGAATATTGCTAAGTGTGTGGGACTTGTACCAAATAGGACTAACAGGGCATATTGAACTTACACAGAGAAGGGCAGCATGAATGGTCATAGGTTTTTTTGATCCATGGGAGAATGTCACAGAGATACTGAAATGGAAAAATCTTGAAGAGAGACATAAACTATCCTGAGAAAGTCTATTAACAATGTTTCAAGAACCATCTTTAAATGACAATTCTAGTAGTATACTACAACCCCTATGTATGACTCATATGGGTCCCTTGAGGATAAGATTAGAATAATTACTGCATGCACAAAGGCATTCAGACGATCATCTTCCTGTGCTCCATGAGTTAACGGAACCGGAAGAAACTATAATAACTGCCTCTGCCATGCACCTCACAGTGATTTGCAGAGTATAGACGTAGATTAGAATGTGTATGTGCGTTGTCTAATTCAAAAGAAGACCTTTTGGCTGAAAGCCTACTTGTTTATCAGTCTTTTTGTTGTGCCCTTCTGTGACTCATCTTCACTATATGGTGAGTAGCAATCTATCCTTTTCATAATATTAACATATTTCACATATATTTCACCTGTACTTATAGTAAATTTCGTCCTGCAGTTTTGATTTCACAAAGCTCAATCTCTATGATGTCATAACTCCTGAACATTGTTTCATACAATGATATAATTTTGAAGGTACATTCACTGGTTTAGGTGAATACTATTCAGAAAAATGTCTTGAATACAGTTAGTAGTAAAGAACTAACAAATTGAAACATCATGCTTGATGTGGCAGTTTTACTCCACAAACAGCAAACATGTAGTAACTAGTAAGTGATAAACTTTTTTCCTTTTAACATTTTGTCAGGTTTGTCAGCAAGAGAAAATGTTGTAACGGTTTGAAATTATGTGCAAAGTTTGTTGCAAGTCTCTAATAGATCTCATTCTCAAATGCTGGATGAATAAAGTGTGTGAATTTGTACATTGTGGGCTACACTGCTTTTTCACCCCCATCCCTTTGAAAGGCAGGCAGTTCTTACCCCCACAGCAATGATCACCACGAAGTAAACAATATGTGTGCCATGTTTGGTTGAAACTGATCCAGTGGTTTAGCAGTTTAGCAGAAGATGTGGAACATACATGCATATATATGTACATCCATTTTTGTGATATTTATGGATTACGGCATTACATACCAGCATTGGCACCACCTGGCATTCAGTCTTATGGTGGTCAGTGGTCACAATGTTTCGTCCCATCTGTGTACGTTTCCAGTGCTTGGTGAACTGAGCTTGAGCCACAGCCTTCCTATATCCTCCCACCCAGGGCGTGGTGTTCTTATGGCGATTTCTGGCATTACAGTTTTCCTTTGTACAACAGCATCACAATTGTTGCTCGCTGATGACTGCATATAATGTAAACTTCACATATTTTTACAGTAGAGATTAATAAATTGACAACAACTATGGTGAGTCTAAATTGCACAAACAAGTGGCAGTAATTCATTGGTCATAATCAATAACAATTGAGTCCATGTGATTGTGTATTTTAGTAGCTCACAAACTAACTCCATATTACTTATGTACATAGTGTTGGTATGAAACTTCATGACTGTAATTCAGTGGTGACTGTATAACACTACCCTACCAAAGAGGAGCCATGACTAACCACAAACAATTGACTGTACAGAGGGTTGACTGGCAAGGAACTTTACATAATACTGGGTTGGTGCAGAAGTTCGTAGTGTTTTTCCATAAGTGTAATGAACACAACAGATACACATAACAGAGGCTCTACTCAACAATAATTTATTCTCCTTCACTATTTACAACAGTCTGCCAACAGTGGGTAAACGTTTTGATTCTGTGACTATAGAAATGTGATTTTCGGGCAAAGAACTTGTCGAGCCATGTTCAGATCACATTTTCACTCAGAAAGGAATTTCCTTGAAGGTTGTTTGATAGAGAATGGAAAAGGTGAAAATCTGAGGGCAGAAGTCCAGGTGAATAATGTGGGTACAGAATGATGTCCCAGCCTAACTCTTGTATAGTGTAGACTATGGGTGGGTGTTATCATGGAGTAGCATCAGTTCACACAGTGTTCCTGGTTGTTGTTCTTGGATTGCATCTGCAAGACACCTCAGCTGTTGACAATAAATAACAGCAGTGATGATTATACCACGGGGATGCCATTCTTGGAACACCACACTGCTGCTGTTCCTCCAGGTGCATTGCATTATTTTTTGTGGATGTGTACAGGCCTTTGCACAGGAAGCTGTTGCATTGTTTGGTCTCAACCATTACTGTCTTTTCCTTATGTTAGCATAATGACACCATTTCTTATCACCAGTAATGTTACAGGACTGGAATTGTTGGTGTTGTTTGTAGATCACATTCATTTGATCAACATTTCTGTGTCAATATCAGATAACACAACACACAGTCATTTTGTGTAAGATGTCAAAGCTCCAGGTCACTATCAGCCAAAATGTACAGTTTTTTTTGTGATTCAGTCAGTAGTTAGTTGTTAAAATATAAACTTAAAGTGATTTGTGGTATAACTACATTAATACAAATTGATCATTGTAGTGTCTCTAATGTTAATAAATGTGAAAAGCTTTCAAGTCAACTCTTACAATCTTGTGTTTCTCATTTAGCAAACATGGTCACTACACCAAATAATTGCAAGAAGAACAACATCAGGAAATGCTGCTATGGAGAGCAGAAAATCCAGATCAGTAACATTACCATTGCCATGTGCAACAGTAAATACATTGACTAATAATTATTATGTATCTTGGGTCTTTTGGATGTCACACTGTTTATGGGAAAGTATGCTGATTCCCTAGCACAATTGCGGTTTCCATGCTGTTCTTTAGTCAAGAGGAATTGAAACCTTTATGTAACAGAGTTGATATAATGTCCTCAATATTTTCTCTGCCACTTCCTCAACTCTTATCAAGATGCAGGGGTTGGTCAAGCAGCCTGGAGCACGGAGACTAATGCCAATTCCAAGCATGTCACAAACTTGCCAGCAGTGTACTTGCTTGACATCTGGCCTCAATTCCCGTAAGTACTATGCTCCCTCCTTTTGCTGCATGGCAGTCATAGCAGCAGTTCACAGTTCCACAGCTACTGTTATCAACTCTGATGATCACTGCCACACTGTATTGTAGTATGTTTGCCCATTATGTCAGCCATAAAAATATTTGTCTGTAGACAAGAATGACCCATGCCTACTCGTTACAAATGCAAGGCAGTGCCTACCAACTGCACGTAATAGCACACCTCACAAACTGACTTGAAACTTCAAGTTTCTCCACAGTCCTACAGCTTCCAAATATCATAGTTCCTTATTACGCTCTAGACCTAGTGTCTCTGGCACAGTGAATTTAATGGAGGAATTGGCTGATCCACAACCTTTCGTATAGTTCTCCCTATTCATTGCAAATTCTACACTTTCCAATGTTCCAGTTCTATCATATCTATTTTTCTGCCAAATCCTAAGAAATATTATCCCATATGGCTTCCATTTGAAAGGATGAAAAATGGGTAGAAGTGTGCTAAGAACACATGGTAGATAAGAAATTTAATTCTTTTTTTATGTTCTTAGAACAGTATGAATGCAGTTTTCTTTAGAAATGGGTCAGGGAAAGTTACAGATGTAGCTGAGTAAAAGGGTGGCATTAGAAGCAGTACTGTAAAATTGTTCAGCATGTGTACTGAAAACAGTGTGTTTGCTGTCAGACAAAGAAAGAATCACCACAGAACTCAAGACTCTTGATGAAAGTTTTAGAGATGACCAAGAACTGTCAACAACAGATTGAGCATGCCCTAAACCACAAATCAGCACTGCCTACAGATGGAGTCGACAGCAATGAAGAAGGAGCCAAAATTGCATGCTGGATCTATTTCTGGGAAGATCAGCAGACTACTTCAAAATTATGGTTTCAAACAAAATCAGAAAGTATACTGTGCTATTGAATGATGATCAAGGAGTCTAAAACTGGACACATATTCAATATTATATAAAGTGTGGAAGTGGCATTCATGTACTGTGCAGACAATAAGAAGTGCTGAACAAAGACATAAAGAACACAAGCATTACTTCTGACTCAATCACCCAACTAAATCAAATGTCACTGCATACTGTCTCACTCATAAGCATAAAATGAAACACAAAGATATCAGCCCTGTAGTGCATTCTGGGACAGTGTATTAAATGAAGCAACTGTGATATGAGTGGTGGATAATTTAATCAACATGTCAGAGGCTTTAGCGTGGGATCCGGGATTCAATTTATTTAAATCATGGTGGGAAACATCTGAATGCTCTCTCTATCTCTTTCTATTCATACACAAAAATCTGTTTAGAGGCTTTTCAGTGAGAGTGCACTTTCGTTACTTAAACCTTTTTACATTTTTGCATAACCTTTGATGGACTCTGTTATTGTTTAATGCCCAGAAAACAATTGCAATGGCATGGGTGGCAAATGGCATGCGTCATTCACAGTTTGGCAGGAGTCAAAACAACAAGGAATGAAATTTGTAGTCTACACCAAATGAAGACAACTAGAGAAATTGTTGAAATATGGAATGACAAAATGACAAGTTGCTGCAAGCCAAATACTATGTTAGGATGGAGATGTTTTTTACAGTCTTGGTGACTTCTGTTCATGTTTCATTGTTATTTTGTAATAGCTATGGCAGAGGAAGTCATGAGACTTGCATATGTCTCTGACTAGAATGCTTTATACTTTTATTCATCAAATGAAATGTTTCTGGTCATATCACATCCCTTGATTTTCCTTTCCTCTTAATAGCTATTACATTCTCTGCTCCACACACTGACAATTGCTAGGCGTTAACATACTTTGGTCACATCATGTTTATTCCACATTGTAGGTTGATGATCAAATTTATCATGGGTAAGATTGCCTTTACAAGATACAATGTGTGTCTAAACCATCTACATTTGAAACATCTTATGACACTTGGAATAAATAGTTGAACCTCAAAGCATACTCATCCAGCTTTCTTGTTGTCCAGTAACATGGGTCTGTTGAAAATTAATACAAATGCTGCCTTTTCTCTAATATTCCATTATTTTTCTCATATTTTTTGCTCCAGTGACACAAATATAAACTCACAGTTCTTGTAGCTCTTTCACATCAACAGAGATTACATCACAGCATGACACACCACTCTTAGGTAAGTTAAGATGTGAAATTCAGGTGACTTGGTTGTTATCACTTGCTCCATGGTTTAACTGTGTGTTGTACCAGAACAATCTCAATGAGAAGGGTGTCAGTACAGTTTTTTCATAGATTTCAAGGTATTGGAAATGTTTTTCTGAATACAAAAAGCGTCATTTCTGTCCTCCCTTCTGTTAATAATAGTAGTTTTGACACTGTAATGCCTCATAACAGCTCAAGGGTTTTTGTGTTTTAATGAAGGGCTCTCAAGCTATCTTAGTAGGCTGTAAACTGATACCAGTAACACAAGAAGAGTGAATATTTCATCGTTGTCCAACAAGGTGTTGAGGAAGTAAAGGTTCTTTATCCCATCGTCACAGTTCATGTGGTGAAACAAAGAATCCCATTTACCAAGACACAACTCACATCTTAAAGTGGTTGCTGAGTCTTGCCCAGCACACATAATACCAGAGGACTGTCAGTGATGACCAGCCCACAACCCACATGCCCTGGTTGCTTCTAGCCCACACAAGCTATGACTGGTTAAGTTGTGTGAACTGATTGCCATTCTGAACAGTTCAGCAATCACATATGGCTGCAGATAGAGTGAACACTGTAACTGATAAACTGTTGGAACATCTGACCTAATGCTGAATTTTCCACAAGTTCCGATGTCTAAAGAAATTTGTGGTAGGAAAACTTTTCAAGTTCAGTGAATAGGTTATGGAAGATGTTGCTGGGTGTTTTACAAACCTCCCACTCACTTTTCAGAAATGAAACCTGCTCACTAGATGAACTGCTTTAATCAAAGAGCGAACCATGTTTAAAAAAAAAAAATTGCATTTTTCACTCAAAACACAGGCCTTCACTCTCAGGACAAGAATTTGTCCCTTAGCCACATACATTACTTACTCCACCATTCTTATAATATTGCTCAGCCAATGTACGCTACATGTAATAACTCATAATTATAAAGATTTACATTTACTGCTTTGAGTATCACATAATATTAAAACTATTCACATGTTTTCTTCATAGTGCTGTCCATTTCCCAATAAAAGTTTCATTATTATTACTTTTCAAACACATAAGTCAAATACTCCATAAAATAGCTTCTTTACTTATCCACATGTTACATATGACCGATCTCAGTGTGAAGAAGAGCCTAAAAATAAGTTTAAGAAATCAGAAACTACATTCACACTAACGTCACTTACTGCAATCTCTTCTAGAATTTGATTTTTTTTAAACTTACTAACCTCTTCAAAGTAAGTTACTGTTCTGTTAAAGATCACAACCAAGAGTAAGACAGGAATGCAGTGTGCCATAAGATAATCTTAGGAGCATGTATAAGGTTTCTCAATACCTTTTGATGCTTGCTGAGCAACAGTATATTTCAAGATTATGAATACAAGGGGTTTTATTTCATTTCACTTTTTCCTTGTGGTGTAAAATATTTACATAATTTAGAGCTGTCCTGAAAGAATCTAATACCTGATACAGCATCGAAAAATTGAACTACTTCTGCCAATTTCTTTCTATACCTTACATTTCACAGTTAAACAAATAAATATGTTTTTCTAATCATCCTATGTATCATATCTTATGTAGGTACATAGGAAGCATACAAACGAACAGGAATTACCTCTGGGAAATAAGGATAGAGGTGCAAACCATAACACATAAGCTTAATGTTTTTCACATACAGTAGCCAACAAGACAAATCAGAGCTGTGTTTAAGATTTCATACCAATTTTGCTTTAGTAAAACAAGAGGATGAAATGGTGAAAAGGTGAAATCTTTAGGTAGCACATGTGACCGAAGTATCTGACAAGCAGAGAGAATTCTCTATCACTCAAATAATAATCTTGGCTGGAGAGTCATCATCAGATATAGACGTAACTTCAGTTGTGCCCCAGGGAAGTGTGTTGGGACCCTTGCTCTTCATTAATGACCTTGCAGACAATATTAATAGTAAAATCAGGCTTTTTGCAGATGATGCAGTTATCTATAGTGAAGCACTGTCCGAAAGAAGCTGCATGAATATTCAGTTAGACCTTGATAAGCTTTGAAAATAATACAGAGATTGGCAACTTGCTTAAAATGTTCAGAAATGCAAAATTTTGCACATCACAAAACGAAAAAAATATAGTATTGTATGATTACAATATCAATGAGTCACTGCTGGAATTTGTCAACTCATACATAGCTGGTTGTAACACTTTGTAGAGATATTAAATGGCATGATCACTTAGGTTCAGCTGAGGGTTAATCAGGTGGTAGTCTTCAATCAATCTACAAAGGAGATTTCTTACAAATCACTTGGGTGACAGGTTCTACAATATTGCTCTAGTGTCTGGGACCTGTACCAGATAGGCCTAACAAGGGATACTGAAAGTACACAGAAAAGGAATGGTCACACATATGTTTAATCCATGGGAGGGTGTCACAGAGATACTGTGGGAAATGAACTGGAAGACTGCTGGAAGATGGCATAAATTATCCCGAAAAAGTCTGTTAACAAAGTTTCAATAAACAGCTTTAAGTGATTACTCTAGAAATATACTGCAACTCCTTATGTGATCACATAAGGATTGTGAAGATGAGATTAGAATAATTACTGCATGCACAGAGGAATTCAAGCAATCATTTTTTATGCACTCCATATGTGAATGGTATGTACGTGAATGGAATAGGAAGAATCCCTAGTAACTGGAACAATGCGATGTACCCTCTGCCATGCACCTCACAGTGGTTTGCAGAGTATAGATGTAGCTATAGAAACACTCATGAAAAGTGGGAAGTTCACATGTGTCTATGTTCGTTCATTAATACATTGAATGAATGAAGATGACTGACGAAGTGCCTTTAGTTGAGTCACAACATACAGGTGGTCATCTGAATACTTTGGATAGGGGCTACTTGCAGGACTAATTGCCAGAAGCATAAAACCTGACAAAACAGAATCATGCAAAAGATTTCCACTGCTATAAGATGAATGCTTCATGTAGAAAGAGCTGGAGAGTATATACAGTTACTGTTGAAACAACTAGCAACAAAGAAACCATTGCAGCTTGGACTAAGTTACAGAACAAAAAGAAAACTCCTTTAATGTCTCTGTCAAAAACTAAGCAATCTAATAAATAAAAGTATTTAACCTCTAATGTCACTTTCGAAGTCTCTGCAGTTTACAGGAGAATCTAGATGGATACAAGTTGGAATATACAAGCTGGAATCATGTTACTGCAGATCAGTAAAAGGAAAAGGGTAGTGGATATAAATATATAGGTGTGAGAGGAGAAAGGTTAGCTGAATTTTGTAAGGAAAAGAAAATGTTTGGCACTAATATATGGTTTATTAACCACAAAACAGCACTAGATATGAATCTCATCAGGATATAGAACCAGATACTCTCAGACTACCAGGATCTGGAATTAAAACTGATAATGTGTTAGTTATAATGAAAACGAGCTAAACAGTGAAAAAACTGAATAAAGCGTACAAAGAGAAAGAATAAAATAAGAAGGAATGAAAACAATGGGCAAAAAGATAACCCAAATTATAAAATAGGATAATAAAGAAAGAACCAGATGGAAAAATGGACAACTATCAAAAGCACAGTATACAAAATAATAGAAGGAAAAATAGGGTACTTCCAAGGAAAAAGAGCAAAGAAACCACCGATGATAAAGAAAATGGTAGAAATAAGACAATATAAAAACAAAGGAGATGATAATAATCAATTGAGAAGGGGACTTTCATGAGCCACCAGTGGTTAAAAGAAAAATGTGTTGATATAGAGGACCTCAAAAGTAAAGGACAATATGACTTGCTTTATAAGTAGGTGCAGAGTTACTTTGGATAAATGGGCAATGAACTGTAGGAGTAGAAAAATAGTGGATGAAAATGGCAAGATATTCTACAAGGAAGAATCAATAAGAAAGGCAGAAAGAGCATATGGAAGATGTTTAGAGCAAAGGAGAAACCACACTTCACCACTGAAATGGAGGATGAGATAGAAGCAGAGGATAAAGGAGTTTCAGTGCTGACCTCCAATAAAGGAAATGACGAGAGGTATATCTGCTGGATTGGATAGTTTCCATATAGGATTATTTTAGCATATGGATGAGAATGGAACAATAGAATTGACAGCTTTGTGCAATGCAATATATGAAAGTGGCATATGGCCAGATGGCTATCAAGACTCTGATGGTTCCAATCACCAAAAAATCAGTTACAGAATACAGAACAATAAGCATAGCCTCTTATGCTGTCAGAATTATGGAAAAGGTATTGAGTCACAGACTGGTACATATAATGGAAGAGAACATGGGGAATAGCAATTTGGTTTCAAAGTGGGAGAGGTACAAGAGATGCTACTGGACTAATTACAATGATCGTGAAAGATATATAGAAAGAGCAGACAGAACAAGTTCGTGCTTCATAGATCCTGGAAAGGCATTTTACCGAGTGAAACGGGACAAGAAGATGGAAATTCTAAAACTGAATAAGGTGAATTGGAAGGACCGGAGACAAATTAAACAGCTCCACATAAGACAGAAAACAACAAAGAAAAAGTGTGACTGACTGGTTCAAAATTCGAAGAGGAGTAAGACAAGGTAGTTGTCTTTCATCGAATCTGTTTACCACATATATTAAAGTCTTGATAGTGAAGACAATAACAGTAGGAAAGGGAGTAAGCATAGGAGGCCAGAAGATCAACTGCATCAGTTTTGCTGGTGACATGGTACTGCTTGCAGATAAAGCAATAACTCTTCAAAGAACACTATTGAAGGATTGCAAGCATACAGAGTGAAAATCAGCACGAAGAAAACTAATGTGGTCACAGTATACAACAAAGAAGATAAGAAAGTGTAAACAATTGAGAGCCAAAATAAATAGGTTGCACAGTGTAGATATTTGGGGAAAATGCTAACTGAGAACTGTATGAGTGAAAAGAAATAAGACCAAGAATTGCAATTTCAAAGCAAATTTTCCAGAAAAAAATCTTTACTGTGCAACAAATTCATGTTACAGTTAAGGAAAAGGTCAATGCTTTGTGAGGAATTTTTCCTGTGGTGTTGTAAAAGTTGGACGTGGATGAAGAGAAAAAGACACATATTTGAAGAATTTAAGTTGTGGGTTTGGAGAAGAAAGGAGGAAATAAAATGGGTGGATAAAGTGAAGAAAAGTGAAGTACTGGAAAGGGTATAAAAAGAATGGACTCTCCTAAACCTGGTTAAGAAAAGGAAAGCAGACTGCGAGGAAAATGAATTCTAACACCAGCTATGAAAATTACAGTGGAAGGATAGAACAAAATAGGAAAGAGATGAATAGAAATTATTCGACAAAGCAAAATGAGAAAGTGATGTGGAATTAGTTAGTTTTACAATTATAATATGGCAAAATGCTGACCTATTGATCAGTTCAATTTCTTTCTCTCCCTCTCCCTCTGAAAGGCAATATTGTTACCACTTCAGGAATTCTTGGCAGTAATTTAACTCTCAAGCAGATATGATTTCAGTTAATAAAATCAGCTATTACATTATTTACTTGACTGGATAGATTGCCAAAAATTTTCTTGGGTGAATACCTCCTCACCTCTTTGTGGAATGTAACTGGATAGATAAAAAATCTACTCACCAAGTGGCAGCAGGAGAAAACATATATAAAAGATAAAGGGAATTTGCAAGCTTTCAGAGCCAGTGGCTCCTTCTTCTGGTAGAATGCTTGAGATGGAGGAAAAAGCTTAGTGATGCTGAGGAAATGAGAAAAAGAGTTACAGAAAAGTCACCCAGAACCCCTGATCAGGGGAAACTTACTAGATAAGATGAGAAGAAATATGTGTCATATTAAAGCAGAGCGAAGGATAGTGCACATTATTTCTCTTTCTAGTATTAGACTTATGAACGTTTATTTATTTATTCTTTGCCCATGGACTCTAGCTGAGAGTATTGGATGTGTCATACAATAGGCTATTAACATCAAATTTGACTTCATTATATATAAATGAAATAAATTATTAAACAGAAATAGTCTATAAGCATACAAAGGTATTACATGTTTCACATTATATATACACACAAATCCAAACAACATACAGAAATGATAATTTTTAAAGGTACATTTCTGTAATGATATAACATATTTAAACACCATCTTAGTATTCACTCAAACTGTATATACATTTCTCTGTGAGATATAGTTTCAAATGATTTTTAAAACATTTTAGGTCTGTTTCCTTTTTAATGATTTTGGGGAGTTTATTAAAAAACCTTTTGCCTGCTTCTTCAGGGGCAGTCATAGACAGTTTTAGATTTCTGTTTATCATGTAGTAATTTTCATTTCCTCTTGTATCATGTTTGTGTACATCTTTATTTAGGAGGTGTTTATCGCTTGACCTTACCGCCATTATGCTTTGGTATATGTACAGTGAATATACAGTCATAATATTATAGTGTACAAAAACTTGCCTACAGGTCTGTCTTGATGGTATTTTTGCAATGCATCTCACTGCCCTTTTCTGAATTGTGAATATTCTTTTTAAGTAGCCAGCTTGTGCACTTCCCCATATATGAACTGAATAAGACAAATGTGGGAAGACAAGTCCATAATACATCGATCTGAGGACTTTATCATCAACAGTCGGAGCTGTTTCATGCATGATGAAGATCTGTTGGTTTATCTTTTTGCACAGTGCATCTATGTGCTCCCCCCATGCCAAATGTTCATCTATTATAGTTCCTAGAAAGTTAGTACTGGTTACTTCTTTAATAGTCTTTCCATTTATATTATAACTTTCACTATGCTTGGTCTGAAATACTACATTCATTGTTTTAGACTGATTCATAAACAGGTTGTTTTGTGTTAAATATTTATTTGCATTTTCGATATTCAGGAGCGGGCCGGTGTGCCCAAGCGGTTCTAGGTGCTTCAGTCTGGGACCACGTGACCGCTACAGTCGCAGGTTTGAATCCTGCCTCGGGCATGGATGTGTGTGATGTCCTTAGGTTAGTTAGGTTTAAGTAGTTCTAAGTTCTAGGGGACTGATGACCTCACATGTTAAGTCCCATACTGCTCAGAGCCATTTTTTGATACTCAGAAGTGCTTCCTTCTCAAGCTCCTCCTTTGTGTCAGCTGTGCAAATGATTGTTGTGTCATCAGCATACATTATAAGTTTCTGATTTATATAGCTAAGGACGTCATTTACGTGGAGTATAAATAGTATTGGCCCGAGCACCGCCCCTTGTAGCACACCGTGTTTAGCTGTTTGCAACTCTGATCTGTAGTTTGTTATATTTCCCCCACTAGTATGTCTAATTTCTGTGCACTGTTTCCTATTTGGAATGTATGATTTAAGTATGTCATAGCATTTTCCTCTAATTCCATACTGATATAATTTCACCATTAATTTTGAGTGGTTCACACAATCAAATGCGTTAGGTAGGTCCATAAAAATCCCACAAGTCTTTTGTTGCCTGTCAAGTAAATTAAGAATGTGCTCAATCATATCTGTTGATGCTGTTTTTGTTGACTTCCCTTCTCTGAAACCATGTTGTGATGAATGCAGTATACTGTACTTTGTTATAAAACTTACAATTCTATTCTTTATTATCATTTCATAGATTTTAGCAAATGTTGAGATCAATGATATTGGCCTGTAATTTCCTAATTCATCCCTGTTTCCTTTCTCAAATATTGGCTTCATTTTTCTTACTTTCAGTGAATGTGGAAATATACCTTCTTCTATCGCAGCATTCAGCATGTGTGTCAATGGTTTTAATATATATTCTCTGCATTCCTTTATGAGGTGTGATGTGCCGCCATCCAAGCCAGATGAATGTTTAAGTTTTGTTGTTTTATTAGGTTAGACACTTCTGTATCTGTTGTAGGTATGAAAACCATAGTATGATTTGTATATGGGGGGTGTAACAGTTTACTTACTGCATTTGTTTTATTTTGTCTTATTAATTCATCTGCTACAGTAATACAATATCTGTTAAAAATATTGGCTATTTCTAGAGGGTTTGCGTTGCTTTTCCCACTCATCAGTGAGCAGATGTCCTCTGCCCGATTTTTTACTTTTCCTCTCTCTTCATTAATGAAAGACCATAAACCTTTGGAGTAGTTATTTCCCTTATCTATAGACATCCTGTTGAATGATGCTTCAGTTTCACTGATAAAACTACAGTACTCTTTCTTTTTTATTTTATACAGTGTGTTGTAGGCCTCAGTATTTTTTTTGTTTGGAGAGGTCATAATACACTCTCAGATTATTTCTGGCATGGATTACTTCTCCAGTCACCCAGTTTTTCTTTTTTTGTTGCTTTTTGAGAAGCCTTTTACTAACAGGACATGTAACATCATAATAATAATTGAATAAAGAAAAAAATCGGTTTCATTTGGTGTTTGCATCTTTAGCGGCATATATTGTTTCCCAGTTTTCTGCCTCTACCATCTTTTTTAGTAGATTTATGTTATGGGGGTAGTTCTGTCTTCTCAACTCCCATATATTCTGCACTGAATCACTAGTCTTTATATTTATGTCTATCATGAGTGCAAAATGGTCTGCTAATGTGGAGTTTATTACCTGTGTGTCACAATAGCATGTAGGAGTATTTGTTATTACATGATCAATTATAGTTTCACTATGCTTTGTTACTCTGGTTGGTTTATCTATTTTTATTTTTAGATTGTATATGCACAATAAGTCCAGCAGGGTCTTAGTATTGTCTGTATTTTTACTTGTGTCTATGTTCAGATCTCCTATAACGATTAAATAAGCATATGTTTTGAGAGGTGTTGGATTATATCTTCCAGCTGTTCAAAGAAGGTTTTAATTACACCATTTGGTGATCAATACAAACCTAATACACAACATAAATTCCCAGCAATTTTAGTTTCCAGTGCTGTAGCTTCAAAGCTCAATTCTATAGTATATTTTGGTATAGTTATGGCTTTAGTTGATTTATAGTTAGAAAAAATGGCAACCCCACCACCTTTATAGGAAGCTCTGCAATAACTGGCTACTTTCACATAATTCTTCAAGTTGTACATTCCTATGTGATTTTCTTTTAGCCCATGTTCTGTAACTACTAGAATGTTTGGCCTATATTACTGTAATATTACCTCTAGCTCCTCTATTTTATTGTTTATGTATTGAACATTTTGGTGAAGTATTCTAACAGTTGGCTTTAAATTTAATAGTTCCCCTTCCTGTAATATGCTAAGCACTTCACTTGCTCCCTTTGCTTCTGGTACTACGCAGTGATTTTTTTTCAGTTTGTGTCATTAAACCTGGGTCATATCTTTGTCCTATATTTATATTCCTCTCACTATTGTCACACTGGTATTTAAGATGTACAGTTTTACTTACATCTTCTTCCATGTTCTCTTTCTGCTTACTCGATACCATAAAATATCCTCGCATAGTGTAGCAGGTCTCCTAGTTCTCAGGCCATTTTCGAGTTTTCATTGACTGTTGACAACAAACTTCATGACTGAGTTACTGTACTATGAGGCTGTGTTTTTAAAGACCTGTCTGCAAGGTTCTAGAGTGTACACTTATTATCCTTATTACCTGCTTCTGTCTAACAAACGTTTCCTCCTCAGAAATGAGTTACCCCACAATACAGGGTGGTCCCGAATTCATGGTACAAACTTTAATGGTAGGTACAGGACATTGTAACAAGGATTTATTGTATAGGAATGTATAGTCGCAGGTGACGCGGTGAGGCGTAAACAGGGGAAAGAGAAATGGAGTGATCGGTTGGTGTCACTGCCGGTAGAGGGCAGTAGATGAACATGATGTATCGCAGTAGGGACAAGCGCCATTCACAATTGTGCTGCCGTAGACGATGGGTGACTTTACGTATGCAGAAAAAGCAGACATGCATTACATGTACGGCCGTGCAAATGGTAACGCCAGAGCTGCGTTACGAATGTATCGCGCGGAGTATCCTAATCGACGAATGCCGGATCATAGAATTTTTCAACGGTTACATCGTCAACTTTGTGAAACAGGTACGTTCGACGTCAACAGACATGACGCTGGTCGATTAAGAGCTGTACGCACTCCAAGACTGGAAGAACGCATCTTGAACATAGTGGCTGATAGACCCGAGTCAAGCACAAGAACTGTTGCGCGTGACGTACATGTGAGTCATCAGACTGTATGCAGAGTGTTAAATGAAAATCGCTTACACCCCTTCCATTTTCAAAAAGTACAAGCATTGAATCCGGCAGATTATCCTCTTCGCGTGAACTTCTGCCAGTGGTTGTTGCAGCAATGTGCGTTGCAGCCGGATTTCGTAGGTCATGTGCTATTTACAGATGAAGCGACATTTTCACGCGAGGGTGTCTTTAATGCGCACAATTCCCATGTGTGGGCAACAGATAATCCACATGCAACGCGTCCACATGCGTATCAACAACGTTTCGGTATTAATGGGTGGGCTGGTATTGTGAACGACTTTTTGATTGGGCCATACTTACTACCCACGCGACTCTGTGGCGAAAGCTATCTTATTTTTCTGCAAGAAGTGTTACCAGAACTGCTGCAAGATGTTCCGCTCGCCATTCGTAACCGCATGTGGTTTCAGCACGATGGAGCGCCAGCACACTTCAGCACTGCTGTACGGAATTACCTGAATGCCACGTTTGGTGCTAGATGGATTGGGCGTGGTGGACCAGTCCCTTGGCCACCCCGATCTCCTGATTTCTCTTGCCTCGATTACTTTTTATGGGGACATCTTAAGAGTCTTGTTTATGAGACTCCAGTTGACTCAGATGAGGATCTCGTTGCTCGCATATCTGTAGCTGCTGCAGGTGTGCGTGAAATACCAGGCATCTTTGAACGTGTACGCCAATCGCTGCACCGACGCTGTCAAGCATGTATCGCTCATGGTGGACGCAATTTTGAACACTTACTGTAAACATGACACTTGTCAACAACGATTTCAATAAAATCTTTCGTTTTCCTTTCGGCCGTTATTTCCCCTGTTTACGCCTCACCGCGTCACCTGGGACTATACATTCCTATACAATATATCCTTGTTACAATGTCCTGCACCTACCATTAAAGTTTGTACCATGAATTCGGGACCACCCTGTATAATGCCATAATACAGTAGTGGGGGAAAACAGGAAAAGTAAATAAACTATTTGACATAGTCCTCTCCAAAATCTCTTACTATCCATAACACAAAAGTTACAGAGCTTAGGCTTAAACGCCTAAGGTCTGTTAACATGTGACTTCCAGTTCACATTCTTATCAATATAAACACCTAAGAATTTAGAATATTCTGTTTCATTTATTGATTAACTCTCATGCATTTTGTGTAGAGTGTGTTAAAAAATATTTTGAGACTTAACTGCTGACTCCTTATTTGAGATTTTAATGATTTTTTTTTGTCTGATACTACTGATCAAGGACATCTATATATTGTTGACGTCCAGTTTTGGTTTATTTCCACAGTAAAGTTTCCAGTGCAAACTGAAGAGCATAGCCACTTACAAGTTGTCCTTAAACATAAATACTTCCAGTAATTTGGTGTAATACTATACCTGACTGTGCTGGCCAAATGATGACAGTAAAACATGACCAGATCATTAAAAAATGCATGGTCTTCCTGTGCACCATATAACTTAAAACTATTTGTAACAATCAAAATCAATACTCTATAAGCATATATGCAACTGCACCTGACAAAATTTGTTTTAGCAAACACAGAAACTGTTGTTGTTTTTGAATGGCCAAAATGTTGTATTTCATAAAAAGATAAATATTGTGATCTTATGTCTTTTCTGGTGATCCAATAAGATTAATTGCTTGATTGAAGATTATTTTTCCTCTTGTAGTCTCTTGCTGAAAACAGTTTGAACTGTTAACTAAGTTGAGCAACAATGGACACAATACCATAGATTTAAAGGTTAACTTATTGGCATATGTACCAATGTATTCAATTTGGATCACATCTGAATCCCTTATATGATTAGCTGTATGTTAGTAAGAATTACATTAATAATCTTTATCTGATCAGTGCAATTTCCTCCAAAACAATGTTACCAGTCAACCAAGTGAGTCATCCTACATACTGATAGCAGACAGTAGTATAATAATCCAGAGGTCACTTGTGAACAAGTTCATTGCAAGCATCCCTTGTCATATCACTTTCATTCACATTAGTTGAGTACTGCATCCATACTCAAAAATGTCTGTATAAACATCCATCCATCAAAGCTCATGAGCTAATGACTAAATGCGCAATCATTTCTGAAGCAGAAGTTCACAAATAAAACACAACACAGCAGAGGATTTCTGCACGTAAATGTTCAGTAATCCACTACTAATCCTGTACTTTCAGCACAAGTGACACAGAAATGTTGCAGTTTTCTGCATGGTGGTATTAATTTACTTTTTACACATAATAGTAGACACATAGACACTAATATAGAGATGTTAGCTGTGTGAAAATTAAGCTCCGACTTTTAAATTGTATATGGTCATGAATTCTTACGTGATGTTGGTGTGTCGTGATCCAAGCATGAACTGCTGCCTTGTTCACTGGCAGGGGAATATAAAGACGGGTGTATGAATACTTTGTGAAAGTAGTAATTAGATCTTAGATTAGATTGCTGTTTAGGTCATATTTAAGAGTGATGTCAACATACTGATTCCAACAATAATTTTGTTTAAAGTGTTATGATAGATAATTAGAAATGTATTTAAGTTCAAGCTACTATTTTATTGGTAAGTTGTACACCTACACAGTGGATTATTTATTTTCAAGTAAACTTGTAAAGTTTCCAGGTTCTCAACTTCTCTACTTAGTCAAAGTTCTTAACTAAATGTGTTGTTGAAGTAAGGTAGCTAAGACACTTTTTTGGGGGGAACTAAGATACAACCATTTTTGGGATCTGTTAACACAGACACACATTCTGAATGGAGAGGTGCTTATATCACTGATATCGTAAGGGTGACAAATCCTATACAAAAATAAGCTGTACTGCAGAAAGGTTCCTAAGTCACTGACCGGGCTACTTTTATTCTTTCCCACAAGTGAGCGCTAGTATTGTCAAAACTTTTACAAAGCTTTAAAATGCTGTTTCTCCTATGAAACAAAAGAAGGGTGTCATGAGAAATAAACGATATAAAAGAAATGCTATTAAGAAAGCACACGTAAGATGTGAAGCATACATTTCCATTAGTGGAAAGATAATACCTCTCTGAGAAGTAGGCTCAAAATGCAGGCAAATATCAGGAAGTTTGCATTACTGATTTATTGCTTTAAACTGTGGGTGCAATGATTAGTATTTTGCAGGAGCAATGAATGTTGTTTGTTATCTCTCAAACTAAATAATTTAAAATTCAATAATAGATAATTATGAGACACTGTTCAAGGGCTGATTTTTAGGTTGTTGTAAGGGTAGACCTATTTGTATGCCTTTGTTTGTTCAATATTGTTTAATTGTCAATATTTATATTGATTGCTGTGGCAGCATTCAATACTTAAATGTGCAATAGGATTTTTTAGAATCATACTACATTTCACTTCTTTTCCCCAAGAAATAACATGTTACAGCTTTCCAGTTTTGGTATGAAATGATATATATGGCACTTGATTTTATAGGATTGTATTTGGTTTCTTAACTTACAGGTACCATAAGAAGTGTATTGAGATTTTTACTGAAGAGGAACAGGAATAAATATTCTTAACTCTCTATAAAATAAACACAAAGGATGAACAGGGTCTTAATTTGCAACAACTTATTGAAGTGGTGGATCCAGTGCAACACAGACCATGCAAAGAAGACACAAGTCTGAGAGACAAAGCATTTAAATATAATGTTTTGTTGCATGTGAAAACTGTTTAAGTTTTAAGGGAATCCGTCTACTCCTAATACAGTTTGTCTGATAAACACATAAGAAGCTTTTGCAGATTGCTGCTTTTGGGACAATCACTACATGATGCAAGGTAGGTAAAGGTAGGACAACCGAAGTTTATTCAGGAACATATTGAAACATTTTCAGTGAAACAAAGCCATTACTCTGGCAAAATAGCCCACTATTTAGATGCACCCTTGTCTGCGAGAAAGGT
Organism: Schistocerca serialis cubense; assembly: GCF_023864345.2. Classification (NCBI taxonomy): domain Eukaryota; kingdom Metazoa; phylum Arthropoda; class Insecta; order Orthoptera; family Acrididae; genus Schistocerca; species Schistocerca serialis. Next base: position 131,052,326 of record NC_064639.1, read on the forward strand.
GTATTCAATTTTTACAGCAAAATATTCAAATATTAAGATAAACTATAAGTTTTATAACAAATGCTTCAATGAAAACTTTGCACTGCAGTTTGGATGCCCACAGTTTGATGTGTGCAGTGTTTGTAAGGAATTAAACAATAAAATTAAAAACCCCGATCTGAATCAGACAGACAAATGGGCAGCAGTAGCTGAATTAATGATTCACAAAGGGAGAAGTAATAAATTTTACAGTACTTTAAAGGGAAACAAGGAAAGTGTATGAATAGTAACAACACTGTGGCCTTAGTGTTTGGCTTCATGTAAAACCTATACCTGCCAGCAATACCACTTCCAGATATCTTCTATTTGAGCCACTTATCCATACATGCATTTTCCATTCACAATCTGAAGACATAAAAATTGCATTTCTATGTGTACCATAAAGGACAGTGGAGAAAAGATGCAAATGAAGTGGTGTCATTTCTTGATGATTATATTGCCAAATTTGTCCCAAAGAACATACTAGAATTACACTTATTCAGCACCATCAGTAGTGGACAAAATGAGAATAACCATCTTGTAATGTTTTGCTTGACTTTTAAGTGATAAGACTCAGTTTGATACTATTATCCACTTCTATTCAGTAAGAAGACATTCATTCATGCCGTGCGATCAGAAGTTTGGCACGATAAAACATGCTCTCAAGAGGGACATGATTTACATACCCTATGAATATTGCATCTTCAAAACCAGTGCATTCACTTTTAAAATGGTTAAAACAAATGATATTAAGGATTTTAGCAAATGGTGTCCTCACTTTTATAAGAAGATGATGGCATCACTAAAAACATCACATGATTCTAGGGCGAGTAAACAGCACTTCAGTGTATTCTAGTCTACTTATTTCAAGTATTCATTGGAAAAGAAAGGGTGTGTTGTAACAAGCACCTGGATTGGTGAATTGACTGAACACACCTCCCATCTGTCTTCGCCAGGAAGAGCTGTTCCACACACATTTCCCACTCAAGCATTATATCATGATGATAAAAATCCTGTAAAACTGTGAGTAAGATATGAACTTTTATGAACAAATTTTATCCTGGCTGCATGTTTACATTTAAAGCTTTTGCAAATAACAAAGCACAGCTATTAGATTCAGCATAAGCAAAATATTATCAAGAAAATGCGATTTTATCCTGGCCACATGTTTACATTTAAATCTTTCGCAAATAACAAAGCACAGCTATTAGGTTCAGCATAAGCAAAATGTTATCAAGGAAACGCGAGGCCAACTTATCCAGACTTTTGATTTTGCATTTATAGCAAACTGAAATAATTCATATTCTTTGAAATTATGTTTTATTACCTGTGATGTTATCCTATTAATGTATGTGGATAATAACAATGTTCTTCAGGCAATAAAGTTAATCTATGACAATAATTTAATTTTGGAATGGCATCTAATACTTTCAATGCAGAAAGGTGCGTAAGTCACCTGTTTTGTTTATTTTTGTACATATATTATGTCATTATCAAGCACTTGTATATATAACATCTATTTCATTTTATGAGGAAATTAACTAGCATTTTTTCTGTGATTGTATATTCCTTAGTTATTGAGCTGGACAGTTTTTTGTTGTTCCTGAACATTTGCTTCAAGTGATTTATGTACCTTTCTGCAATGACACATTCAATTAGTGGCTTATTTGGATAAACAAATGCATCATCTGATTCAGGAAAATTAGGGTAACAAAAGTATTGCAACAAACCTGGGAAATCAGCTTAAGATCGCAAATAACAAAAGAATTTTTTGGGTACGGTAAAACTTTTAGCTACAAGTATTTTCCTAGTTAATGAGTTTTCAGAGAAAATACGTTAGTTACTGAAAAGTGTGAAATTAGGGGTTTCTAATGAGTACAATACTTTTGTAAATAAATAGTTATTAGCTTAGACTATTTTTACCGCAACATGCTGTTGGAACAATTTCTCGTAATTCACAATGTTTTAAGCAAAACTAAATGTATCACTGGAATAGGCAAATTATACAGAATAAGGTGGATTTAAGGTTATGTAAAATACTGCATGAACAATAACTTGGCAATTTAGTGTACAATGGTATACATCAAGAGTTCACTGATCAGCCAGAACAGTATGACCAGCTACCTAAAAGCCAGTATGTCCACCGTTGGCATGGATAACAGCTGCATTGTGTTGTGTCATGGCAGAAATGAGGCCTTGGTAGGTTGCTGGAAGGAGTTGGCACCGCATCTGACATCATGAAGAAGTGTATGTGGTTTGCAAACAGTGTATGATACTCCTTGGCCGTCATGGTGCCTTGTATGAACTCATGTGAATGTTCCCCAGAGCATAGTGGAGCCACCGTCTTCCTGTCTCCATTCCACAGTACAGGTGTCAAGGAGCTGTTCCCCTGGAAGATGATAGACTCATGCCCTCCTACTGGCATGAAGAAGAAGGTATCAGGATTTGTGCAATTGGTCATGTGCCCATTTCAGTTGTAATTGCCGATATCATTATGTTAACACTGGCACATGCTTGGATCATCAGCTGTGGAGGCTCATCATTAGCAGTGTTTGGTGCACTGTGTGTTCAGACACACTTGTGCTCTGCCCAGAATTGAAGTCTGATGTTAGTTCTGCCACAGTTCGCTGCCTGTTCTGTTTTACCAGTCTGTCCAGCTTACAACATCTGATGTCCGTAATGAGGGGTGGCCGCCCATCTCCATGACTTCTGGACACTGTTTCACCTTGCTTTTGCCATTTGTTGAAGACACTCATTGCAGCACTACTCCAACACCCAACAAGTGGTGCAGTTTCCGAAATGCTCATGTCGAGCCTCCAAGTCATCACAATCTATCCTTGGTCAAATTCAGGTAGATTGCATGCCTTCCCCATTCTGGACACACTGATACTACATGCATCATGTGTGTCTGTGACTAGGAATCATTCCTCACCAGGTGATGTTGCTACCAACAGGACGGATTTATATTGATAGTAGGTTAGTGGTCATAATGTTCTGGTTGATCAGTGTATAAGTGGAATTGATTAACAGAAAAGAAAAAAAATAGTTATTTGCGGAGTAATAGTGTATCAAATGGTGTACATCCACTCTGCTGCATTTAAAGTTGAATTAAATTAAAGTTCAAGTTTCCAGCTACGTGAAATTGCCAATTCCAGAAAACAATGGGATCACTCTCATTGAAATATCACAGCATTTCACTCAATTTACTCAGGCAGAATACACAAAATTTGACATAAGTAAAATATTGGACTCTAGAACATTGACTAGTAACTCAGTAATGAAGTTAAGGAAAAGCTGTAAGAGAACTGTAAGCATACTTGTAAAGCAAACAGTTCAGATGAGAAATAATTTTCCCTTAAAACACATTCCAGTATAGTCTAATGAATCCTGTTTTTCTTGAAGCAAAAGAGGCTAAAATGAAACAGAGGATGGATAATACTTTCAATTTACAGTACATATGCCTGAGTTTTACCTAATAAAGAGGAAAACCTGTAGTGAAAACTCCATTACCAGAAATATTGTAAAGTTTTCCAGTCTGTTATCTGAAAAGCAGAACCCTGTTTTATGCACAAGCAATAAAATATTCCAAGAATAAAGAAAAACAATCTGAAGCATTGGTGGCCAAAACTAAAGTAAAAGCAGCTACACAAATGACCATAAACTCCCACATAGCCAAGAAAATGACATACTGTAATCCTTGGTCACAAAGTCTATTGATTATTTGTTTACAGTAGCAGCAAATATTGCACATGCTAATAAACTGAACCAGATTCAATCTAGCACACAATACAAATATCACAAACAAAACTTTGGTGTAAAATACTGCATGCTGTGCTATGTACAAAGCAATTCTGTTTCACTCATTCCAGTTTTATTAATGCTTATTCAGACCAAACCTGGTTGAACTCTCTGCAATTTGGCTTTCATAGTGGATTATCCACAGAGAAAGCCATAAATGAAATCCCAGCAGGCTTAAACAGCAAAAACTACCCTATGGGTATGTCCCATTACTTCACCAAGTTCTCTGATTATTTGAACCATAAAATTCTAAGAGATGAACAAAACTATGCAAGTTTTAATGGCAACATCCATTCTGCATGTATAGTGAGTTAACTGCAAAACAAAATGCACATTACATTGACAAAACAGCACAACAGGAATAAAACTTATTTCAGAATAGGAGAGTGTAAGATATGGAGTTCCACAAGATTCTGTGCTGGTCTAACCCTATATAAATGACCTCCTAATAGCTTCAAAAGACTGTTCAACTGTGTTGGGTGATGACATCAATGTCAATCAAGAGTCCAAACTCAACCCTGTCACACACAGACCAACCAGTGTCTGAATAGGACTCCATGATTTACAGCAGAAGTAGACATTTATGTTTCCACACTACATGAAACCACATTTGCTTTGATGAACATACTGAGAATGAAACTGAAAGGTAATAAATAAACATAACAAGACACTACTAAAAATGTTCAAGGCTACCATGCCCTGTACTATTATGTCTATTACTTGGATTATGTTCCCATTATATCCATCATTTCTTTTCAATTTCACTTTTAATCATTACTGCTTCCCTACCTGTATTGAATTATAGTTTCAGACTGGGTCCTTATGAGCACTTTACCTACATTTAATGTGACTAGGAGCTGTTTATTTACTTATGTACATGTCCTTGATGTGTGAGCAAATTACTTGGACAGTATTTGCTACTTTCATATTTTGTAATAAATGCTGCAGATGTTGCAAATACAACAAAACTGCTATGGGGCTGTTGCTAGATTTTATAAACATGAATCACAGATAATACAGCATACATAAATTACCAGTGTGCGTACGTTAAAGACAAATTCATTTTGCTATGAACTGGAATTACCAGGCATTTTAGGTCCCAATTTTTTTCGTATGTAAAGAGCATTAATTCTTATTTATTATTTAAAACATTTGATTTTTTATTTGCTTTTATGATGTGACAACCATCACCCTGCACTTTACAAAAAGTTAGTAGCTTCAGCATACTTTGAAGGCTACACTGTGCCTATTTGAAACATATTCCCCACATATCATAAAACCAGGTAAGTTACAGAAATTTTACAGCAATTATTGAAAGACTTTACAGAACTACTGTATTTTAAAATGAGAATGATAAAATGCATATGACTTATAAATATCAGTTCAGGATCTCATATTGTTATTTTAATACAGGGAATCTATTTTTATTATTTTGCAATACATCTTAAACATGAAGCATCATACATTCTGAAATGTCAACATCATAAACATCTTTTTCACAGCTAATGGAATGAATAATTCATGCACTGTTCAGAAAATCAAAGGCTTTGTGAGATATCATAGAAATATTTGACTAATGGATTATTTTTACATGCTTCTAACAGTGAAGTGAGTGAGAAGAGAGAACATAAAATACATAAAGATATGACAGATAAGGTAGTATCATTCCCCTACTAAAAACATATATATTATGAAAATTTACACATAAATATAGATACTGAGCTTATGAAATATGTCACATTAGAGAATGCTTAGTGATAAATGCTACAAGAGGTTGGGGTTATCTGAACCTTGGAGTTAACAGGAAGATCACGTTAATAATTCAAGAGGGAAAATTATGTCATATATAATTATTTCCTTTGGTTGGAAGTATTACCTATTTGAACTTATATGGCTGCTGTATGTTAGTTGAATTCGCAGATACATATAAAAATGGGTAATCCAGTGATAGAAATTTTTTCTCACATCTAACAAATTATCCTAAAATTTTTATTATCAATAGTACACATTTTTTTCTTTGAGTTAAATTCAGTGTTAATGGTTTTATGATACTCTATGAAATATAATCTGTGCAAGGACATATTTTCCCACTATTTTGAAGATGTTTGATAAAGTAAAGGTGAGATTAACTGGACCAGTAAAGTTTGGGGTTAGATGGAACAGTTAAGTTAACTGTGGAAAGTTGCTGATGAATGAATATAATGAGTAACTTCATAGGAACACTTGCTAGTGACCCCAGAATTATCATATAAGGCATTGCAGCCTTGCAGGCATAGCATACCTTTTGGCTTTTATTGTCTCTAACATCTTGAAAAATATCAGTGGTATTGAACCTTCCAATTCAAACATATTTACCGAGCAAGATTTTTTTGTCATCGAATGCAATGAACAGACCTCTACCAAGTCAGCAACAAACAGCCAATGACTCACTGACAGACAGTGCTAGCAAATCAGCAGATGGCAGTGTGCAGAATACTGGAAATCAGAAAAGTTTAGCAAACAGATATTACACATCCTGTGATAGTTTGACCATATTCTAAGATTGGTGCAAGGACAACAACAAGAGGTAGAAAGAATGGGAAGTCAACTGTCTGTACCAATACACTAGTTAAACAACAGTTAGATGCAGCAGCAAAGGACAGATCAGAGCAGCTTCCAAACAAAATACACACATTAAATGAAGTAAAGCATTCAGCCAAATGCCAAGTATTGGAAGAGAGCAGCAGCAACTCTGAAGTTGCTGATTATGTCCAGTACATTGATTCCTCCCATACTGACTTCTACCCAAGTGATGATGAGGATGATATAACAGTGAAGAAGGGGAGTTCATAGTAGGCAAAGTAGAACAAAAAACTGCCGAAGTGGTCACAATTATGTTGCTCAAGTCTTTGAAATGTGCAATGATGGCTATGAACTAAATTTCTTTAATAGAGTTGTTTCCACTACAATATATGAAATTGCAGAAGAAAATGACACCTTTTTTGCTTGAAATTAAATAATTGCAAAACTACCCAATCCAATACGTGGTTCTACAGCTCACTATGAAAACGAGATTTGGTTCCAGATTAACGATGCTAAATTAATTGTGCACTAGTTTTGTTATTTCCACAATTTTTTTCATTAATATACTTATAACTGTGTGTATAGAATTTTTATTAATGTTGTCAGAGCAACATTTTGCATTTAAGCTCCTGTAATTCATTTATTTAACCAAGAGGTCAATTTAACCCTGACATATGGTCCAGTTAACACAGCCACTGGGGTTAAACAGTTCAAAAGACAGGTCAAAGTTCTTCTCCAATTCTGTAAAATCTGTGTGTGATAATGCAAAAATGAAAGCACCTATAAATTTTGTATAAGTTTTTCACCAAATTAATGAATAAAACTTTTAAAAAGACAATTTTTAAGTAAGATTTGAAGGGAAGAATAAAATAGGTCCAGTTAACCCCAACTTGCTCAAACATGAGTACAGGTACTGATACACTGTGGCATACAAAGCAATCTGGTAAGCAGTGACAGATGTGGAAACCTCAGCTTTATTATTTATCAATGAACCATCACAAGAATAAAGTGAAATATAACCATTTAAACATCTTCAATGTACACCGTTTGTAATTACACTGGAAGCAATTTTATTTTCTGTGAATCCGTTGACGATTCCTACTTTGCTGTTTACAACAGTAAAATATCCTTTCATAGTATACAAAATCTTGGAAAATCAATACCACATCATGTAACGTTAACTGCTTTTGTCAGACCATTCACTGATATAAATGAGTAATAAACAAGTACTCTACTATATTACAAACTAGAAAACAATTTACAAAGTTCCGCATATCCATTTTTGGAAGCTATTTGCATCACAGTTTCTTCATTTACATTTTTGCAGTTTTTTATGGCAAGAAATTCAGCATATTTTATTTCCTTTAATTCATTTAACTCTTTTAGCACTGTGTTATCCTTTTTACTTATTCTAATAAAGATACATTCAATTAGTCCTAGGGTCTCTGCAACTTCTTTCTTTCCTCCTTCTTGGGCGAAATGTAATGGTGTTTTTTTGCCTTTCTTGGTTCTTGCATTGTATACTGCACCATGCTGCAATAAGGTACACAGTATATCATGATGCCCAAATTTTGCTGCATAATGTAGAGGAGTAATTCCATTACTGGTGCTCAAATTAATATCGGCCCCAGTTTGAAGCAAAACTTTAACAACGGCTAAATGTCCTTTCCAGGATGCATACATAAGTGGTGTTTCATACTTGATACTTCTACTGTTGACTGGTGCCCCTTCTTGAACACATTTTTCAATTTCTGCAAACTTGGCTTTTTTTACAGCTTGAAACAGCTTTTCAGTAGCACAGAATAAAGCAATCATGTTCTCATTTCTTTTTAGCACAGCAATCTGTGGAAGAGTAATAATGTCACCACGGTAAGTCTTGTTCGTCACATCGTAATATGCACCGTTCTCTAGTAGATACCTAGCAGTTGCTGAATCGCTATACTTTACAGCTAGGAGCAGTGCTGTTTCATCGTTGCTTCCCTTTGAGTTTATGTCTGCTCCGTTTTCAATGAGAGCTTTTATGGTATTCAGTTTAGAGTCCTGCGGCTGTGCACCTGAGTGTCCAGACGTTTTGAGAGGGACTTGGGTGGAACTCTCATCCACCGCAAAGTGAAGTGGCGTCCAGTTTGTGTGATCGGGTGCATTAACTTCAGCTCCTTTTGCCAAGAGGTATTTAACTACTTCAACGTGCCAATAGTCTGCAGCAAAATGCAGTGGTGTAGTCCGCTTGTAGGTCCTCGCATCCACTTTGGCACCACTGGCAATAAGAATTTTTATAACATCCAAATTGCCCTCGTAAGCTGCGCTATGCAGCGACGTCCACATTTGATCGGTAGTTGCATTAACGTCAGCCTTGCTTTCGGTCAAGATGTTCACTATGTCAGTGAAATCGTTCTCTGCAGTGAGGTACAAGGGTGTTCTACCAGTCCTGTCCCTCGCATTCATGTTAGCACCTTTCGCAATCAACAGTTTGGCAATTTCTGATGGATATCCGCTCTGTGCCACGCTAAGCAAAGGGGTCCAGCCCTCGTTATCTCTCATATTCACATCTGCTCCACTGTTAATCAAAAACACGCTTACTGCGGCTTGTCTGTTTTGTATGGCCACATGCAGTGGTGTGAAGCCTTTCAGATTCTTTGCATTAATCGCGGCCTTGTTGTGGATCAGCAACTTTGCTATGTCAATGTTTCCCTTTTCAGCTGCGAAATGCAATGGTGTCGAACGGTCTGAATTTGTAGCATTAACAAAAGCACCGCTACGTACAAGAAATTTGGCTACGTCTTCAAAGTTCTGCGCCGCAGCAGAAATTAAAGGGGTGACTTTTATGTCGTCCTCGACATTTACCTCTGCATTCGCTGAAACCAGTGCCTCCACCACGGCCAAATGTCCATGCTGTGCGGCAATGTGCAGTGGAAACACTTTGGAACTACTCTTGGCGTTAACATTAGCGCCGGCACTGATCAAAGCGAGTACGAGGTTTGGGTCAGCATTTGCTGCTGCTAAATGTAACGGCGTCAGACCATGCTCCACGTCGCTAAACAAAGGCGTAACGCAAGACGCCTGAGCATTTACATTGCAGCCCCGTGCGATAAGCGCTTTAAGAATGTCCAAATGGCCTTGCTCCGCAGCAATATGAACTGCTCGCACCTTGCAAACGTCTGCGGCTTCGACGTCTGCGCCTCTCGCCAGAATTTCCATGACATCATGCAAACTGCCCGCTCTTACCGCAGAGTGGAGTGCTCTTATGTTGTCGTTCGCGTACATGGTTCACAGAATACGCCACGGACACTTACCGGATAAACACTTCACTTACACACACGCTCGCTCACCTCTTACTGAACAATACTCTCACCTGAGACTGCGACACCACACATCAAAGTCGCAAAAACGACTGCTTGCAATACGATCCCCTTACACAACATTAATCCACGTTGGTAATACGAAAGCAACAGAAACTTATCTACGGTAGTGACCAAGCTGATGGCAAAATAACACTATCGTCATTGAACAGCCTCATTAAAATATAGCATCGTAAACCAGTAACTGTCACAACCCGACCTTGAACACGACTACAAAGTACAGAGAGACTAATTCCTTCAAAAGGTAAGCTTACCGGTGATTCCCCCTAGAGACGTCAAACAGTACATCGAACTAAAAAGACGTACTTCGTGCGATGAACAATTATGTAAACGTTTATTATCGGTAAATGCAAAGGAAACGCTAATATTAGAAATCCTTAGATGAAATGTGACAGCTACAATGAACTCTGAAAGACACTCTCTAGTCTCTAGCCTTAAACGCTATTTACAACCGCCCAACATACCTGTGTGCGCGAACTACCGGAAACTGCTGCAAACTGCAGGAGACAGAGCTGTCTGCGGGCAAATGCTTCGTGCTCTCCCCAACAGATGGCGCTCGTGCTGCCTATGCCACATGCCGGTCCACACACACAACGATCTCGTCGCAACTGTGCAAATTTTATAGTGCGAACCAGAAATTTGCGCAGATCTGATGCGCAAACCTGAAAGTCGAAGATGGGGGTTTGAGCACAACTGCTCACATCTGTGGTCACAAATCTCGTCTGCGCTAACAAATCGTGCGTGTGGACCGGAGATCGACCCAAATCTGGCGAACGAAACGTGTTTTTACCAGCTGTTTGTTCAGTCTAGTGTTTATTGGCCTAGCGTGGGAACTGAATACAGAATAGCTGATACGCGTTAGTGCTCTAGAGAACACACCACTGAATTTACTTAAATACGTAGGAGTCACACACGTCTGTGCAAGTTATGAGCAGCGATCAGGATAAAAAGATAGCTGCTTGTAACTGAATAATAATAAAAAAAGAGAATTTCATTTACCACAAAGAGTTAAGCAAAGCAACGAAATCTATTCGATCTAGAACTTGGGACGACCAAATATATAATGCAAGTTTGTGCTGTTTTGACCTTCTCGCTTACTGATCAATCGGAAAATGCAGAGACCCAACATGAACGACGAAACTGGAGAAGCAGTGTCAGAGGAAAAGGAATGTGAGGAGTTGCTAGAGTCAATAGAGATATGTGCGTCTCCACATCCGTTCGCGAATAATTTCGTCACATGACAGGTTCGTCCCGAACTCGCGAAGTAAATACGTGAAAACACCCGTCGCTTAACGAGGTACTATGTTGACCAACAAGACACGGTATTCCTTCCACCTCTGATACCTGATTTGCACTTTTTGTAAGACTATTTGCAAATTCTGACCACCGAATTGCAGATTAGGGTCCGATATTTGTGACGATATTGAATGCAGAGACCTCTGCGTAAATATCTGCGCAGACAGATTGTTGTATGTGGACCAGCGTTTAGTTCTTATGCTTAAATATTCTTATATTTGGCCACAGGTATTTTTTTTTTAAATTAAAAACGACAAGTTCTGTGGTATTCCTCTGAGGAATATGACAGTGCAGTGTTTGAAAAAACTCCCTGGCAGATTAAAACTGTGTGCCGGACCGAGACTCGAACTCCGGACCTTTGGGTTTCGCGGGCATATATCAAAAAGGTACGGCCAAACTTTCAGGAAACATTTTTCACACACAAAGAAAGAAAATATGTTATGTGGACATGTGTCCAGAAACGCTTACTTTCCATGTTAGAGCTCATTTTATTACTTCTCATTGACCATGGAATGGAAACGCACAGCAACAGAACGTACCAACGTGACTTCAAACACTTTGTTACAGGAAATGTTCAAAATGTCCTCCGTTAGCGAGGATACATGCATCCACCCTCCGTCGCATGGAATCCCTGATGCGCTGATGCAGCCCTGGAGAATGGCGTATTGTATCACAGCCGTCCACAATACGAGCACGAAGAATCTCTACATTTGATATCGGTGTTGTGTAGACAAGAACTTTCAAATGCCCCTATTAATGAAAGTCAAGAGGGTTGAGGTCAGGAGAGCGTGGAGGCCATGGAATTGGTTCGCCTCTACCAATCCATCGGTCACCAAATCTGTTGTTGAGAAGCGTACGAACACTTCGACTGAAATGTGCAGGAGCTTTATCATGCATGAACCACATGTTGTGTCGTACTTGTAAAGGCACATGTTCTAGCAGCACAGGTAGAGCATCCCGTTTGAAAGCATGATAACGTGCTCCATTGAGTGTAGGTGGAAGAACATGGGGCCCAATCAAGACATCACCAACAATGCCTGCCCAAACGTTCACAGAAAATCTGTGTTGATGACGTGATTGCACAATTGCGTGCGGATTCTCGTCAGCCCACACATGTTGATTGTGAAAATTTACAATTTGATCACGTTGGAGTACATACTGACGAAACTAAAATGAGCTCTAACATGGAAATTAAGCGTTTCCGGACATATGTCCTCATAACATCTTTTCTTTATTTGTGTGTGAGGAATGTTTCCTGAAAGTTTGGCCGTACCTTTTTGTAACATCATATATATATATATATATATATATATATATATATATATAGAGAGAGAGAGAGAGAGAGAGAGAGAGAGAGAGAGAGAGAGATATCAATGAGCGAACAGTCATAGTTAATAGTTAATCAAGCTTGGAAAACTAAAACAGAATGAAGACACCATTGAAGATCGTAAACATAAATAACATGAAAATAAAGCTACCACTTCGTAGTTAAGCTTCCCAGCGACTGCTCCCACTGATAAACATAGTTCAATATATGATCGTTTGCAGTTCGTTCTGACCTCATCTACCACTGCCTGGAACATTCCAGCTACACGACGGGCTGTGAAAGGCACTCCATAGGTAGTTTGCGAAGCATTGTCGATATCTGGTATACCAGGAAATAGTGTGATGTCTTTCTTGCAAATAGAGCCAGAAGTCAAGTAAATTCTTGTGTCCGTCACGATAGAGGCTCATGTCCAGGTATCCAGGTGACGGAGTTGGTCCGAGTCTTGGGGTAAAATGTCTCATTCGGAAACAATAACGTGCGTGCAGGTACATGCTCCGGCGTAACTCGCAAGAGATCAGCCAGCATCTGCCGCACTAGGCGCCAAACCGGCTCCACCTCTACACAGCTGAGGCGGTGCTCGTCAGAATCTACTGTTTACAACCCACACAATTGGGAGATTCTGCCATGTGGATATTGTAGAGACGCTCTTGCGTCACCAGCTTCCCATTACCGACTACGTACCATTGGGAAGCAACATCGGAATCAAGCATGGCATCGTGTACAGTCTGCCACACCACACGCCACCGTACATCAGGATATTTTAGTTCGACCACATTTATGGGGCGGCGTTGCAGCATGTCGTGATATAGGCGTCGAGTTGTGGCCATACGTGGTGTCGTGAGCGCTACACTGGAATAACTTTGTTCTAAATAGAAACGTCCGATATAAAAGAGCAGCGCTGGGATGTGCTGTAGTGGCACCGGCGCTCTTAGTGAAGCAGGTCGTAGCGCCGTCAGACACAGACTCGTGAGGCTCGTAGGACAACGGCGCAGCAGACATAGATGTGAGCTAACATAGAGGGCATTGGCCCTGTCATGGACGTTAACTAGGCCGAGACCACCTTTTTCCTTGGGGAGGGTAAGAGATACGTATCTGATCTTCAGTAACATACCAGCGCTGACGAAGAATCCCAGCGCTGCAGTAATGCTACGCGCCAAGGGGTTCGGAACGGGTAGCGTTTGGGCGACATGCGGTATGCGGGACGCAAGGTATACATTGGCATAATGCGTCCGCTGAACGATGTTGAGGGATCGCAAGCGCTGATTTGCAATTCCGCCCCGAATTTGGCTAAGAGCGTTCGAAAGTAAATTTCTATGTACTGACTTGGCAGAAAATCCTAAGAAATGTTGGTCTTATGTCAAAGCGGTAGGTGGATCAAAACAAAATGCCCAGACACTCTGTGACCAAAATGGTACTGAAACAGAGGATGACAGACTAAAGGCCGAAATACTAAACGTCTTTTTCCAAAGCTGTTTCACAGAGGAAGACTGCACTGTAGTTCCTTCTCTAGATAGTCGCACAGATGACAAAATGGTAGATATCGAAATAGACGACAGAGGGATAGAGAAACAATCAAAATCGCTCAAAAGAGGAAAGGCCGCTGGACCTGATGGGATACCAGTTCGATTTTACACAGAGTACGCGAAGGAACTTGCCCCCCTTCTTGCAGCAGTGTACCGTAGGTCTCTAAAAGAGTGTAGCTTTCCAGAGGATTGGAAAAGGGCACAGGTCATCCCCGTTTTCAAGAAGGGACGCGGAACAGATGTGCAGAACTATAGACCTATATCTCTAACGTCGATCAGTTGTAGAATTTTGGAACACGTATTATGTTCGAGTATAATGACTTTTCTGGAGACTAGAAATCTACTCTGTATGAATCAGCATGGGTTTCGAAAAAGACGGTCGTGTGAAACCCAGCTCGCGCTATTCGTCCACGAGACTCAGAGGGCCATAGACACGGGTTCACATGTACGAGGGTCAGTCAAAAAGTAATGCCTCCTATTTTTTTTTCTACGTTTAATTGTCAGGAAATTTAAATGCAATTACATAGGTTGAAAACCACAACATTGAGGATCATTTTGTCATTTTTCAATGTAATCTCCGCCCATCTCTACAGTTTTGGTCCATCTTTGAACAAGGGCATGTATCCCAGCACGGTAAAAATCACAGCTCTGCTTCCTAAGCCATTGACGCACGGATGTTTTGACGGCCTCCTCATCTTCAAAATGAATCCCACGATGAGCTTCTTTTAGTGGCCCGAACAGATGGAAGTCTGATGGTGCCAGGTCAGGGCTGTATGGGGGATGAGGCAAAACTTCCCATCCAATTTTGACAATCTCGTCAGAGGTGTGACGACTGGTGTGTGGTCTTGCATTGTCATGCAAAAGAAGAACATCTGCCATTGATTTTGTTGGGCGAACTCGCTGAAGACGTGCTTTAAGTTTGTTGAGGGTTGTGACGTATTGAACAGAATTTATTGTGCATCCCTGCTCCAAAAAATCAACCAGAATCACACCCTCTGTATCCCAGAAAACTGTTGCCATAACTTTCCCTGCCGATCGCACAGTTTTGAATTTTTTCTTCCTCGGCGAGCTTGTGTGACGCCACTCCATTGACTGCCTCTTTGATTCGGGTTCAAAAAAATGCACCCATGTTTCGTCCCCGGTCACAATTTTTTTCAGAAACTCATCTCCCTCCAAACGGAAGCGCTGCAAGTGTTGGGAGGCTATTGTTTTCCTTGCCTCTTTATTCTGATCGGTTAACATTCTTGGAACCCAGCGTGCACAAACTTTTGAGTACCCCAATTGTTTAATAATCGTGATCACACTGCCTTTACTAAGAGAAATAATGCGACACACTTCATCTGCAGTCACCCGACGGTCACCACGAATGATGTCATCAACTTGCTGAATGTTGTGTGGAGTCACTGCACTCACCGGCCTGCCGCTCCGCTTTTCGTCAGTCAACGGTGTTTGCCCTTCAGCTTCCTTACAACGACGAACCCATCGTCTAACAGTGCTGACATCCACTGTCACAACACCATACACCTTCTTCAGTCTTTCATGAATGCGTATGGGCGTTTCACCTTCTGCATTCAAGAATTCAATCACACAACGCTGTCTCAAACGAACATCGATGTCGGCCATCTTACAAACTTCTGCTGTGCTGCCACCTGTTGACACAGAAAGTTACTACTGCAGTGGATTGCAGAAGAAGGTTTGAGGAATGGCGCCAAATTCAAATTTTTCACTTAACTTAATTTCTTTAAGTAGAAAAAAAATGGGAGGCATTACTTTTTGACCGACCCTCGTAGATGCCGTGTTGCTTGACTTCCGCAAGGCGTTCGATACAGTTCCCCACATTCGTTTAATGAACAAAGTAAGAGCATATGAACTATCAGACCAATTGTGTGATTGGATTGAAGAGTTCCTAGATAACAGAACGCAGCATGTCATTCTCAATGGAGAGAAGTCTTCCGAAGTAAGAGTGATTTCAGGTGTGCCGCAGGGGAGTGTCATAGGACCGTTGCTACTCACAATATACATAAATGACCTTCTGGATGACATCGGAAGTTCACAGAGGCTTTTTGCAGATGCTGTGGTGTATCGAGAGGTTGTAACAATGGAAAATTGTACTGAAATGCAGGAGGATCTGCAGCGAATTGACGCATGGTGCAGGGAATGGCAATTGAATCTCAATGTAGACAAGTGTAATGTGCTGCGAATACATAGAAAGATAGATCCCTTATCATTTAGCTACAAAATAGCAGGTCAGCAACTGGAAGCAGTTAATTCCATAAATTATGTGGGAGTACGCATTAGGAGTGATTTAAAATGGAATAATCATATAAAGTTGATCGTTTGTAAAGCAGATGCCAGACTGAGATTCATTGGAAGAATTCTAAGGAAATGCAATCCGAAAACAAAGGAAGTAGGTTACAGTACGCTTGTTCGCCCACTGCTTGAATACTGCTCGGCAGTGGGATCCGTACCAGATTGGGTTGATAGAAGAGAGAGAGAAGATCCAACGGAGAGCAGCGCGCTTCGTTACAGGATCATTTAGTAATCGCGAAAGCGTTACGGAGATGATAGATAAACTCCAGTGGAAGACTCTGCAGGAGAGACGCTCAGTAGCTCGGTACGGGCTTTTGTTAAAGTTTCGAGAACATACCTTCACCGAAGAGTCAAGCAGTATATTGCTCCCTCCTACGTATATCTCGCGAAGAGACCATGAGGATAAAAATCAAAGAGATTAGAACCCACACAGAAGCATACCGACAATCCTTCTTTCCACGAACAATACGAGACTCGAATAGAAGGGAGAACCGATAGAGGTACTCAAGGTACCCTCCGTCACACACCGTCAGGTAGCTTGCGGAGTATGAATGTAGATGTAGATGTCGTTCATGAAATCTAAGCCCAAGCAGCGGACAGAATCACTGAAGCGTAAGGGGGCAATGGGTTCCTGCGGTAGCCCACTTCCGATGTTCATGGTGACGGACTTGTCAACGTTGATTTGGCTACCAGAAGCTGTACCGTAGGTTGCAATCCAGTCCAAAGCCGCCGCCATAGCGTCAGCTCCACGTATGACGATCATCAAATCATCCGAATATGTGGTGCAGCGATAGATGGAGCCCCCAAACTGTATCCCAGTGAGCCAGTCTCAGAGGCCACACAACAGAAGTTCTAAGGCCAATGCAAATAACAATGTTGATAATGGACATCCCTGTCGTACTGATCGGCGGATCGGCATGGGTGTCTTCAGTCTTCCATTAACAAGAACTCGAGAAGTAGCACCATGCAGAAGGCGTGTCAACACTGTGATAAAGGGGTCGGGGTATTCTATGCACCGTGGAACGGCCGCGAGGAAAGTGTGGCCCACACGGTCAAAAGCCTGGCTGAAGTCGATAGACGCCAGGGCTGCCGGCAAACGTCTCATCCGTGCAAGGGAGATGAGATCTCTGTAACGACATAACGGAGTTCTGATGTTGTTGGGTCCCCAAGGACATCTGATCGCTGGAGAGGACGTGCAATAGTGTGCCGCGAATACGTTCTGATAGCAGCCTCGAAAAGATTTTGAAGTCGCTGTTCAATAACGTTAACTGGCGATAATCGCGGATATGATTCCGTCCCTTCGGCTTATGGATGGGTACAATCAGTCCTTCCAAGAACGGTGCAAGCAACGGTATATCCGGGGACATCAATTCCTGACAAATTTCGACCCAACACGGTATCAACAGTTGTTTAAAGGCTCGATAGAACTCTAATGGTAATCCGTCAATTCCTGGTGATTTATGGGGAGCACCTTTACCAATAGCGTCGAGCACTTCCTCTTCTGTCACGTCCCCCAGTAAAGTCGGTACCATGTATGGTGGAACTGTACCGCGGACATGTGCTGAAACGGTGTCTACCGTCGTCATATCTGGGAGCACTGCTGGATAAAGGTGAGTGTAATGCCCATAGAAGGCTTCTGCTATATCTGCTTGTTCTGCCACGTGTCGACCGTCGTCCGTTATCATGGCGGTTACCAGCGCCCTACGGCGCCTCCTGCACTCTAGGAGCACCTGGTGGATAGATGGCCATTCTGATTGTATCATGTCTGGAGCACGCGACCGTATAACAGCGCCCTGTGAATGATAGCGTGCTAAGGAGACGAGCTGCGCTTTCGCCCGATTGACTATGATCTGCCTGTCAGGTGAGGGCTCTATAGCAAGGCATTCCCGTAGGACGGTGTAATAAAAGTTTTCCGTGCTCCTCCACGTCGCCGCTTCCCGGCCGTAAGCCATGAAGGTGCGCCTAAGAGCAGGCTTCGCACATTCAATCCACCAACTGAGGGTCGATTGGTAACGACCACGACGCTGTAAGGACGCGTTCCACGACTCTTCGATAGCACCTTTACATGCCGGCTCGTCCATATGGGCGACGTTCAGTTTCCAGGGGGGTCTACTGCGCCACACACGTGTAGGCTGGAGGGCAATGGTGCAAATATAGGCTGTGTGGTCGGTGAATGCACTGGGCCAGAGCTCTGCTCCTCTCGTCGCCGCCGAAAGGGTGCTTGTGACGTAAATCCTATCTAACCGACTTGACGAATGACTTGTACAATGGGTGTAACCAGGAGCTGGGCCATGGATATGACGCCACGTGTCGAGCAAGTGGAGGTCACGCACTAGCATTTCCAATTCCGCACACGGGACGTGATTTGGCTACTGATCAGACGGAGATAAAGTACAGTTAAAATCTCCTCCGATCACCATATCGTCTATGCGGCCCATAAATAGACGCGTAATATCTTCCGAAAAAAGGCGGGCCCGATCTCTCCGTCTCCCTGATCCTGAAGGGGCATATACATTGATGAGTCGCACACCGTTGACAGTTACGGCCATGGCTATTGGTAAGTACAGTATGTCGGTAGCCGCCAAGCCTTCCCGTAGCAGGACAGCCACACCACAATCGGTAGAAGAGGCGTGGAAGATGTGGGCGGTATATCCGTAGAAGTCAGGGAAACTAGCGATACATACTTCCTGCAAGAGGGCCACGTCGATGTCCGCCGCATCCAGCATGCGTTGTAGCATTGTCAGTTTGTGTGGTGCCCTTATCGCGTTGATATTGATTGTGGCAAGGCGAAAGGTGTGCTGCCTAACCTCTTCACCTAGGGTACACGCCATGGCAATCGAAGAGAACCGCAAGAGATGCCGGACCAACCGAACCCGTTACAGATTATGAGTCTTTCACGCTAGGTGTGGCATCCCCAATGCCACCCCCTCCGCTGTAACGCGTGCCCTCTCCAGGAAGTTCCTCAACATCGTTCTACCACAGTGGGTGCAACACGATGCTGTGTAGCTGATCGGCACCTAAGTCTCTCTCACCCACGTCGTCTTTGGTAGAGGTGGACCGAGCGCCATCCATCGACGCGACCTGCTGTATCTGTGGTGCAAGGAGTAACTGGGCACTCGTAGTATGGGCGAGCGAACTGTCTAAACCACTTAGATCCTCAGCAGGCGCAACATCCATGCCGTCTGACGAGATGTCGCCTTCTTGACCGGCCGTGTGTAGGAGGCAATCGTCAGAAGGGGTCCGCCGACGTCGCTTGCGTCGTCGAGGGGAACGTTGCTTTCGAACGTGGACATCCGTCTCCGAATGTGGGAGGCAATCCAGCGTCGTATCACCTTCCGCTAGGAAAGCTGTGGTCGGGACAATGATCGCATCCACGTCCATCTCGTCCTGAATGTTATGTTGCGTCTGGATTCCGTGGGACTGTTTCTGCTGTTGTTGCTGTGGAGGGGGAGAAATCTGCGTTGGCATTGGGGGTCCTTCCTCTTCCTCCCTTGGTCCTTCTAACGTCGATGGAAGTGTCTGATCGCCCGCTTCGTCCTCATCTATGGTGCGCATCGTCGTCTGAGCATACGTGAGGGGCAGGATTGTCGTCCCCGTCGGGGAAACGGAGTCTCCCACTTGTATCTGCGTAATTCTACGTTGTAAGCAGCTCTATCGAACATGGCCTTCCTGCCCACATCCGGAACAGGTACGCGGTTGAGCGTCGTACATTATGATTGTACGACCGTCACCGATGTTCAAATAGGACGGCACATGTTTCTTGAGCTCAAGTTTAATTTGGCGCACACCATTGTAGACCTTATACGTCGAGAAAGTTTGCCACTTTTCTGCAATGTGGCTGATGACATTGCCATATGGTCGGAAGGCGTCCTTGACAACTTCCTCTGGGACCTCGAAGGGGAGCTCAAAAACCCTTACAGTCCTTAGGCCCATGCCTGCATGATCCACCGTCACTGCATCGATATGCCCGTCAGAATATTTGAATCTGAGTCAGTTCGAGTATTTAGACACCACTGTCGGGCAGACCTCTGCCCTGGTTCAAAAATGGTTCAAATGGCTCTGAGCACGATGGGACTTAACATCGGAGGTCATCAGTCCCCTAGAACTTAGTACTACTTAAACCTAACTAACCTAAGGACATCACACACAGCCATGCCCGAGGCGGGATTCGAACCTGCGACCGTAGCAGTCGCGCGGTTCCGGACTGAGCGCCTAGAACCGCGAGACCACCGCGGCCGGCTGTCAAGTTTCCTTCAAATTATTGATTATGGTGAGGTAGTTAATAAGTTTGCAAAACAAAAGACCTTGTATATTTTTAAAACCAGCAATTTAAACAATATTTCATCATTTTTATTTGGATATCTGGTTTGGCTCCTGACAGCTTTCACGAAGAAGGACTGAGGCTGTTGGAAGATGATGTAAAAGCAACGTGTAGTTAAGCGTGTTTACCCGTACCTTCTAGGAATATTCTTTCACCAGCTTGAAGGATATTTGGTCGTTGTTCTGCCAGTTTTGTTCCAGATTTCCAGTCTAGAAGAAAGTGCACTGTTTTACTTTACTTCCGTTGACACGTCCTACTAAAATTTGAGCGTACGACACAGGCGCAGAATAGTCGGGAAAGTCTCTACACCTATGTTCTGCTAGCCACCTTATAAACCGGCGTTTCTCAACACCACAATTTTCAATCACAATTTTCATCTCCCTCGCCCCCTCCCCCCAACTGTATGAAATAAAACCGTCATAACTTCTGAACGGTTTACGTTAGGACGCTCAAACTGCACGGATAACCGTGGTGGGGCATGATGGGTATGGGTATTGTTCGGTTTGGTTCAGCGACGAAGCCCACTTTCGTTTAGATGGGTTCCTCAATAAGCAAAATTAGCGCATTTAGAGGACTGAGAATCCGTATTTCACTATCGAGAATTCTCTTCACCCTCAACGGATGACTGCGTGGTGTGCAATGTCCAGTCACGGAATAATCGGTGCGATATTCCTTGATGACACCGTGATTAGCGAATGGTATGTGAAGGCTTTGAAAGATGACTTCATTCTCATTATCCAAAGTGACCCAGATTTCGACAGAATGTGGTTCATGGAAGACGGAGTTCGACCCCATCGAAGCAGGAGAGTGTTTGATGTCGTGGAGAAGCATCTTGGGGACCGCATTCTGGCTCTTTGGTACCCAGAGGCCACTTCGCATGTTCCTCGATTGGCCGCCATATTCTCCGGACCTGAACACATGCGACTCCTTCGTGTGGGGCTATATTAATGACAAGATGTACAGCAATAACCCCAAAACCATTGCTTAGCTGAAAACAACCCTTCAGGAGGTCACAGACAGCAACGATGTTTCAACACGTCAGCGGGTCATGAAGAATGTCGCTTTTTTCTTTTTAATGTCTATTGAACATCAATACAAATACTATCAATCTTACAATGTGAGAATTATGTATCACTGCAAACAGTACACAAAATTCATTCTTCAAACAGTTGAGCATGAAACACTGTCTTACTCTTACAGAAAATTAAAGCGATTCAAAATTATTAAATGCAGTCTTTCACACGCGTAACACCTCCATGACGAGAAGAAGAAAAATGAAGTGTTAAATTTCTTGAACAAAAGTGCAATGGCAATACAAAAGTAATCAATCAACGCAAAACTTAGTTTATACAAAAGCAATGGATTATTCACTGTTCCATGTTCTCTCGTCCCTGCTGTTGCCGGTTGTTAACTGCTGGAGCACCCGTCTGCACAACTTGTACTACTCAGTCGCCGCCTTCTGTTGGAGGGAGAGACTTCTTTGGTGCCGTGATTGTGACGGCACCGTACGATGACAGTTGCGTCTGCACCTGTTCAGTCACTACGTTCTTGAGCAGCAATTAGCGACTGCATGTGGCGCGATATGTAACCGTGTTCATCTTGACGCTCTTCATGTTTTGCCTCTACCACCACGGTGTCGCCCACCACTTTTATCGTCAGTTCCTCCGGTCTGGATTGCTGGACATCTACAATAATCTCGAACCCATCTTCGTTGATCTGGATGGTAGGTACGTCGGAGTTATGAGCTGCCAAAAGACGCCGTGGTCTGTAGTAACCAGACAGAGCAGGAACGACAGACAGACGAGGGAAAAGTAGGTCGTCATGTGTCAGCCCCAAGCCGAAATGTTGGTCAAATAATGACATCTGACGGTTGACATCGCCCAAAAAGTGGCGGATCATTGGTGTCAAAGCCATCTTCACCGAAATTATTTTTGCACTGTATCCAAGTGAAGAATTCCTTTCCTTGTAGTAAACTGTTCCATTTCCATCACTGAACTACAGGATAAATTAATCACTTGTATACGGATGGCAACATATGGATCTTATGAAATAGCCTTCTAGAATCTTTAATAGTCCTCATAACAATGCACTAAACCACACTGTGCTGGTTAGTTTTCAAATCTTGAAATATTTTTGTTAAAAGTTACATTAGTCTTGCATATAAATACAGGATGATAAAAAAGTACTCCGTCTTCAGGCCACGAGTGGTCTACCGGGACCATCCGACCGCCGTGTCATCCTCAGTTGCGGATGCGGATAGTATGGGCGTGGGGTCAGCACACCACTCTCCCGGTCGTTATGATGGTATTCTTGACCGAAGCCGCTACTATTCGGTCGAGTAGCTCCTCAATTGGCTTCACGAGGCTGAGTGCACCCCGAAAATGGGTACAGCGCATGGCGGCCTGGATGGTCACCCATCCAAGTGCCGACCGCGTCCGACAGCGCTTAACTTCGGTGATCTCACGGGAACTGGTGTATCCACTGCAGCAAGGCCGTTGCCCATAAATACAGGATGATGGTATTGGTAATAGTAGAGACAGATCCTGTTAAATTTCAAGCAATACCCTGCCATTGTTCACAAAATAGTCTTCTCCCGGATAGTTGTGAAACAGAAATTTTTTTGTGTTGTGGTATTTTTCTTACCCTTTCCCGTAACCAAAAGAGTAGTGCCACGTTTATATGACAAGTGATATCTGTCTTCAGGTGGATGACAAGTAATCGTTTGATAATTTAAAATGTCTTCTTGTACAAACTAAAGTTGGCTCCTCGCCACATAAAGGAAAAAGGAAGATCAAAAAAAGTAGCAAGATAATTATCTCCCTATTCTGTAGAGCGCTCAATAGTCAGCAGTTTTAACTGCCGTTTAGGTGGCTGCGGCAAGATCACAATAAGCACTTGTATCCAGCAGACTACCAGGTGTTGTTGATTCTATCGGCCATCACGCTGGCAAATTTCATCACTGCTACTGAAGCTACATTTCCTGAGCTTGACTTTGCATCGTGACACCGCAATTCAAAGCCTGTTGAGTCTTCTGTGTCTCGTAAGACGCGCGTGAGCCTGCGGCTTGTTCCTCTTGGCATGCGTTTTGTGTACCTCAGGCAAAGAGTCCCGGCAAAGTTCTGCTCGGTGAGATCCTGAAGATGAAGGGGTTGTTGTAGTTATCTACATTCAGCTCTTCCTTGAACTGAGTCATAGTCGTTGGGGCTCGTGTCCAAACAGGGGATGCCTGGGCTCAGTTTCCTTTTTCTTCTTGTGCACTTCTGGAGCTGCTTTGCTGCGAATGACGATGCTACGCCGATAATTTGGTACAGTTTACTGACAGGAGTTGCTCGTAGACAGCCTGTTACATTGCGTCCATCAACCTGTTTGGCATGTACATAATTTTACCAGACTGGTGCCTCATATTCCGCTATGGATAAACATATTAGCAGGGTTACAAGACAACGAACCAGCTCTGTTTGTCAATCAGTTGATTTGTTACTAAAGAATTGCGCTGTCAGGCATTGTTTTGGTGAATATGGGTCGCTTTCAGATTCTTGTGCAGTCTTATCCTTCTAAAATCTCATCTTAGCTTCTGGAAAGTACCACCAGGTATTGATGGTGTGACCGTGTTCCAGAAAACTAGGGAAAATAATTCCCATAGTATGAAGAGAAGGCCACCATGGCTTCTACACTTCACAATTTTTAGGTCGGAGAGACGTTATGTGACGTAATTCAGTGGACTGGTTCATCGTTTCCGAAACATAAAGGCATATCTGCATTTAGTCCTGCAACCGGAATGGAAAAAAACGGATCTTTATCGACACCGATCACTTCAAACAAATCAAAGCAGATCTGCACCATTCTCTCCTGTTCACTTGACGACATAACCACTTCGCATACACTGTGTGATGCCCCAACTATGGATTCATACAACTATGGAGGAAGCTCGTAAATCGTGACTTGTCTATTCACGCGAATTAACTTGTCAACTCGTTAATGATTAGAGTCAGTAGTCGCATTTTGTCAGCGAGTAAGACTGCTCGTCTTTATTGTTGGTTGCTTTTTATCTTGATCGATCTACGCATATTGCTTTTGTCAATTGTGTGATTTCTGCAGATTTTCTGTGTCCTTCTATGGATGGCAAGACAGCTTGCACTCCATTCCACCTTCACAACAACTCAGTGGCAGCACATAAGAATCCATCATCATTTAACCTCGAGGACAAAAAAAAAGTAAGTCTCTAATCTAATCTAATAATATGGCTAGGGCCCCCCGTCAGGCAGGCCATTGGCCGGGTGCTGGTCTTTCAATTTGACGCCACTTCGGCGACCTGCAATCGATGAGGATGATAGGATGATAATGAGGACAGCACAACACCCAGTCCCTGGGTGGAGAAAATTCCCCAGTCAGGAATCGAACCCGGGCCCAGAGGATTGACAATCCGTCGCGCTGACCATTCAGCTACCGGGGCGGACAACAATTAAGTAACCAACGGTTATTAAAAATTGTATGATAAAGAGTCGATAAAATGCATGTGTAGTTTAAACTATTCAAATAAAGTAATAAAGAAATTAAGCCCACTTTTACATTCCTTTCAATATTACCTTCCAAAATAGCAGAATTTACGCCGTCAACGTAACGAAATACCAATGTCACATCACGATAAGGAATCTCTGAGAAATGTTTTGATGTAACGTCAACCGAATGGTAGCATCATGTGAAAAAATGGCTTGGTTCAAATGGCTCTGAGCACTATGGGACTTAA
Source organism: Schistocerca serialis cubense (assembly GCF_023864345.2). Classification (NCBI taxonomy): domain Eukaryota; kingdom Metazoa; phylum Arthropoda; class Insecta; order Orthoptera; family Acrididae; genus Schistocerca; species Schistocerca serialis. The sequence continues at coordinate 131,077,587 of NC_064639.1, forward strand.
CATCTGAGATCATCAGTCCCCTAGAACTTAGAACTACTTAAACCTAACTAACCTAAGGACATCACACACATCCATGTCCGAGGCACTCAAGCGGTTCCAGACTGAAGCGCCTAGAACCGCTCGGCCAAAACGGCCGGCAGCATCATGTGAATATCTGCCTTAGTGTGGTCAGATTTTATGTTGCAATTGGCGTTAATTTTTTTCTCTCCGCCTTTATCGATAATGATAAGTTTATGCTTGTTTATGGAGTTTTTTGTCCATACTGATTGCGATGATTGCACAAGGAAGCAATATCTGCCATAAGGAAGTTATAATGCGGAAGAGATGTAATATTAGAAAGAAAAGCATCATGAAGAAAGAAATAGTAATCAGATTTTTCACTACACAAACACCACGTTAGTTATCGTTGTGTCTAAATAAGAAAACTGTGGCGCTATCCGGTAGCTTTTTCGTTAATATTGACTCTATACCGAATCATGGTCGCAGTGATGGAACCAATTTCACAAAAACTTGAATTTATGGAGACTGTTCCGCATTTATGAAATAAACAACTCAAGAGAGCAACGCAAAACACTGTTGTAATCCTTCTCATAAATTCGTTTCTCTCTATTTTTGTGAACATTTTCTCTAGCAAACAGTGTTGTCGTTTTGACGTCTTAAAGTGTTTGTACGACTGTTTTCTTCTTCTTCGAGTTCCCCAAGGTATGTCGAATTCAACATTCGAGATGTGTCAGAAACTTACAGTAAGAGTATTGCTTTCCCCTTAATAAAAGCATTTGGCACCGCTGCCTACTCTGTGTTACAGATACTATAATCCTTGATGATAAGACATTGACTGTTCAGTACTGGGCAATGCGATGTAACGTCTGTGTAATGTTAAAATGACGCTGCATCTAGCACGAAACAACCGTCATTTGACTGGATGTTGCCCTTCCATGACGCGAGGCCCACTGTGAAAGGGCCTTAATGCGTTTTGCGCACTTTTAGTGGCAGCATACGTCACGCTTTATTGGATCGACCTTGACCTTGATTTCTGAAACTGCCGTCTTACAACCTTTTGGCCTGCATAACATACGAGGGTCACTCCAAAAGAAATGCACACTATTTTTGTAAAAATACAGTTTTCATTCTGCGTGTGTGAAAGTTTTACAGGGTGTAGATACATCCTTCCCGCTTATTTTCAAACTTAGTTCAACCTGTTCCCGTGAGTGGCGCCGTCACAATATGTCTTCAATTGGCTGCTACACTTGACGTTCGTCAGAAGCAACGTGCTGCCATAGAATTCCTGTGCTGTGAAAACGAGACAGTAGGAAACATCCACAAGAGGTTGAAAACGGTATATGGAGATGCTGCTGTCGATCGCAGTACAGTTAGTTGGTGGGCAAGCAAGTTACGTGATGAAAGCGGGCACGGCAATATTGAGGATTGTCCTTGCAGCGGCAGGCCTCGTACTGCACACTCTCCAGCCAATGTGCAGAGAGTTAACGAATTTGTGACTGCTGGCAAACGCATCACAGTGAATGAATTGTTATGCTACGTTGGGATAAGGGAAGGAAGTGTTTGCAGAATACTGAAAGTGTTGGCGTTAAAAAAGGTTTGTGCCAGGTGGGTTCCCAGGATGTTGACGGTGGCTCACAAAGAAACAAGAAAAACGGTATGCAGCGAACTTTTGGAACAATACGAGAATGGTGGAGATGAATTTTATGGAAGAATTGTAACGGGTGATGAAACATGGCTCCATCATTTTTCACCAGAGACGAAGAGGCAATCAGTGGAGTCGCATCATACAAATTCACCCAAGAAAAAAAATTCAAAATCACACCTTCTGCTGGAAAAGTTATGGCTGTTTTTAGATTCCGAAGGACTCTTGCTTGTGGACATAGTGCCAACTGGAACCACCATAAATTCTGATGCATATGTGACGACACTGAAGAAACTTCAAGCTCGACTGAGTCGTGTTCGACCACATCGGCAAAAGCAGGATGTTTTGCTGTTGCACGACAATGCACGGCCACATGTCAGTCAAAAAACCATGGAAGCGATCACAAAACTCGGATGGACAACACTGAAACACCCGCCTTACAGTCCTGACCTGGCTCCATGTGACTATCATCTCTTTGGGAAACTGAAAGACTCTCTTCGTGGAACAAGGTTTGAAGATGATGACTCCCTTGTGCACGCTGCCAAACAGTGGCTCCAACAGGTTGGTGCAGAATTTTACCGTGCGGGTATAGAGGCGCTGGGTCCAAGATGGCGTAAGGCAGTTGAGAGGGATGGAAATTACGTGGAGAAATCAAAATAATGTACCTAAAGGATGTATCTACACACTGCAAAACTTTCAAACATGTAAAATAAAATATGGATTTAAAAAAAATAGTGTGCATTTCTTTTGGAGTGACCCTCGTAGTTACGTTAATTAATGGGTAACTCAAAAACCTTTCCCCTTGTTTGTGACTGCTAGTCTACCGGAGAATTCCGACAGACTGGCAAGATAAAGGGACCACGGAAACAGAGCGTCTATGCAGACCCAGAAGTTGGGACATGACGTCACGCTGATAACTAAAGACAGACGACTGTGGCTTTGCGCGTAGGACGAGATCTCACCTAGCGTAGCATTACAAGCAAATGCTAAAAGCGGCCATAAGCAGAATAGTATCCCAAAGGAATGTTAGAGACCGACCCCTTGCCGACAGTGGGGTGTTGGACGCCTGTGCACGGCACTTGGCATTCTGTTCGCAGTTTGCTAACGTGGCCTATACCATGCTGCCGTATGCCCAGAAACTGTGTAGCTTGTACATGATCTGCGTCTACCGGGAAGTAATAATATGCGCCTGCAGCGCACGCCATCGGCAACTAGCGGCTCCAACACATGCACGCGAACTTTACTCGAGTGCACGCTAGCTTCTGTCAGTATACCACAGTGATTCGGGAATCCCGCCCAGCGGAGTGTGGATACGGGAGAAATATCAGAGAGACTAGGGATATACTATCAGAGGAGAAAGTTGGTGATTGAAATTTCATGAGAAGATCCTGCCTCAACATAAAACACTTTGCCGGCCGGAGTGGCCATGCGGTTCCAGGCACTACAATCTGGAACCGCGCGACCGCTACAGTCTCAGGTTCGAATCCTGCCTCGGCCATGGATGTGTGTGATGTCCTTCGGTTAGTTAGGTTTAAGTAGTTCTAAGTTCTAGGGGACTGATGACCTAAGAAGTTAAATACCATAGTGCTCAGAGCCATTTGAACCATTTTTGAGCCATAAAACACTTCTGGCCGGCCCGAGTGACCGAGCGGTTCTAGCGCTTCAGTCTGGAACCGCGCGACCGCTACGGTCGCAGGTTAGAATCCTGCCCCGGGATGGATGTGTGTGATGTCCTTAGGTTAGGTTTAAGTAGTTCTAAGTTCTAGGGGACTGATGACGACAGCAGTTAAGTCCCATAGTGCTCAGAGCCATAAAACACTTTTGTTTTAGTGATAGTCATTTCAGTTCACGTCTCTCTCCTATCTCGCATAAATACAAAACAAGCTACCATTCTTTGAAGATTTTCGATGATATCCTCAGTCCTGTCTAATGCGGATCCCACACCGCACAGCAATGCTCCAGAAGATGGCGTACAAGTGTGATGTGAGCAATCTCTCTAGTAGATCTGTTGCACTAAGTGTTTTGCCAATAAATCGCAGTCTTTGATGTGCTTTACCCACAATTTTATCTATGTGATCGTTCCAATATAAGTTATTCTTAATATTAATCTCTAAGTATTTAGTTCAATTTACAGCTTTTAGCCGATTTCTCCTCGAGTTCTTCTGGATGACTTCGCTCTTTTATTAGTCAATTGCCACTTTTCACGCCATACATATACCATGTCTAAATAATTTTGAAATTGATTTTGGTCATCTGAACACTATAAGACGGTAAATAACTGCATCAGTCACGCGGGATTAGCCGAGTGGTCTCAGGCGCTGCAGTCATGGACTGTGCGGCTGGTCCGGGCGGAGGTTCGAGTCCATCCTCGGGCCTGGGTGTGAGTGTTTGTCCTTAGGATAATTTAGATTAAGTAATGTCTAAGCTTAGGGAATGATGACCTTAGCAGTTAAGTCCCATAAGTTTTCGCACACATTTGAACATTTTTGAATTGCATCATCTGCAAACAATCAACATATAAATATCTTGTCTAAATCATGTTTTGATCTTCTGATGACCTTACAAGATTGCAAATGACTACATCATCTTCAAACAATCTAAGAGGGCCACTCAAATTGTTTCCTATGTCGCTTATATAGATCAGGAACAGCGGAGGGCCTGTGAAACTTCCTTGTGGAGCGCCAGATATTACTTCTGTTTTATTCGATGACTTTCCATCATTTACTACGAACTTTGACCTCTCCGACAGGATATCACGAATGCTGTCACACAGTGAGGCAATACTCAATAGGCACACAGTGTGTCAAAACTCTTCTGGAAATCTAAAAATATGGAATCCCCCCTTTCGACAGACTCGTTACTTCGTGAGAATATAGAGCTAGTTGTGTTTCGCAAGAATGATATTTTCTGATTCCGTGCTGACTACTTGTCAATAAATCGTTTTCTTCGAGGTAATTCATAACGTTCGAACACAGTATATGTGGTGTCACCGCCAGACACCACACTTGCTAGGTGGTAGCCTTTAAATCGGCCGCGGTCCGTTAGTATACGTCGGACCCGCGTGTCGCCACTATCAGTGATTGCAGACCGAGCGCCGCCACACGGCAGGTCTAGAGAGACTTCCTAGCACTCGCCCAGTTGTACAACCGACTTTGCTAGCGATGGTTCACTGACTAAATACACTCTCATTTGCCGAGACGGTAGTTCGCATAGCCTTCAGCTACGTCATTTGCTATGACCTAGCAAGGCGCCATTATCAGTTGCTATTGATATTGTAAAGAATGTACAGACAAGAGCTCCGTTCAACATTAATGGATTAAAGTTAAGTATTCCACCAGTTACATCCTTTTTTTCTAGTCTAACTACCCTGTCCTGTTCCAGACCTCACGCCAGCCTGCGTGAGCTTAAACGCATGCCTTTCGGCTTCCTCCAAACCCCGTGGGTTGGCTCCATCCACAACAAAATTTGGCGAAGAGGTATCCCGCGTTCTTATCGATATTGCCCTGATTTACTTGTATAATGGCTTCGCCACAATCTCCAGGTGTACTGTCCAAATTTTAACGCTTACAGAATCAGCAGACGCAGGCCTTACTGGATGCCCTTGGACAGCTCGTCCAGGGTCAACGTGCAATGCAAAACGATGCGGCAGCCGCCGCTCCACCGCTACCGCAGCCACAACACGCTGTTGTACCAACTTTTCCTCCTTTTGATGCTGCACTGGAAAGCTGGACGGAGTGGTCACGCCAATTTGGATTCCATCTCGCCGCCTACAGAATTCAAGGTAATGAGCGGCAGCCTTTTCTCCTTTCCTCCGTAGGCGTCCAAACGTACCGTGTGATAGTGAAATTATTTCCCCGACGCAAAATAGCAACTCTGTCCTACGACGAAATTTTGTCTGCATTAGATGCATATTTCAATGAATCAGTCAATGTAGTTGCAAAAAGGTATACCTTCTTTCGTACAACACGTACGGCCGGTCAAACTAATAGGGAGTGGGTTGCAACCTTGCAAGGCTTTACTAGGGAATGTGCTTTTGAGTGTCAATGTGGACTCCCTTATTCAGATACTATGGTACATGCTGCAATTGCACAGAACGTTTCTGATGTTCGTATAAGGGAACAAATTTTGAAACTAGTCAATCCCTCCCTTCAACAAGTGATGGACATATTGGATAGGCAGGACACACTTGACTTTGCTCAGGAATCGTTTGCAACTTCGTCAGCCGTGTGTCACGTTAACCGGCCCGCCGGGCGAGCTGCACAGAACAGTAAACAGCCCTCGCGCCTGTCCGCGCAGCTGCCACCAGGCTCTCAGCCACGTGTGCTGCGCAGGCAAGCAAATGCAGTGCTAAAATCATGCCCGCGGTGTGCTACTAGACATTCGCGTGAGAATTGTCCGCCACGCCAGGCTATTTGCTTTTTCTGCAATAAAAAAGGACATGTTCAAAGTGTTTGCCAGAAAAAGCTCAGATCGGACACTCACAACCATTCCAGGCCCTGTGCTTCGCACCTGAATCGGAATCGAACCAAGGATACTATGGCTCGTGAAACTTCGCCCATGGAAATTCATGTAATTCATTCCACTCCGCCCAGTGCCATTCTCTCAAACAGTGACTGTGTGCGTCCCACAAATAGTGTGCGTCGATATCGACAGAAATCCCGTCATGTCACAAGTGGTTTTGTACCAGTGTCAGTTCACGTTGCACGAGACAGTCGCTCTAGTCGTCAGCAGGACAATACACTTTTTGTAGACTTGGACATTAACGGCAAAGTGATACCATTCCGGCTCGATACCGGAGCTGCAGTTTCACTGATCAATCACGACACGTACAAACAGCTGGGCACACCTCCATTGTGTGCCGCAAATGTTAAGCTAACTGCATATTCCGGTCACGGGCTCCCTGTGTTAGGACAGTGCAGCCTTCTTGCAACGTACAAAGGACAAAGGAAACTAGTGTCATTGTACGTCCTGCGTTCTTCTTCTGCAGTGAACTTGTGTGGTTTCGATTTATTTCAGTTGTTTAACTTGTCTATAGTCAATCAGGTCCTATCAGTGAACCAGACTGTGCCTTCAGACAGTGTTTCTCGTCTCTGTGAAGAATTTGCAGACATTTTTGCACCGGGCCTTGGTTGCGTTAAGAGCTATAAAGCACATTTGGAACTGAAAGTAAACGTGCAACCGAAATTTTTCAGGGCGCGCAATGTTCCCCACGCATTGCGTGATGAGGTCGCAAGAACATTAAACGATTTGGAATCTCAAGGTGTAATTGAACGTGTGCAGGCTTCTCTCTGGGCATCACCCTTAGTAATTTTGCCAAAACCTTCCGGAAACTTGAGACTTTGTGTGGACTTCAAGGCAACAGTGAATCCACAACTAGTGATTGCAACTTTTCCTTTACCCCGCCTGGAATATCTTTTTAACAAACTGTGCCCGGGTAAATATTTTTCGAAGTTGGACCTAGCAGATGCGTACTTGCAAATACCGGTGGACGAAGAATCCCAGCACGTTTTGGTGGTTAACACGCATCTTGGTTTGTATTGATTCAAACGACTGCCATTCGGGTGTGCATCCGCCCCTGCATTGTTTCAGCAATATCTGTAAACTGTTTGTGCGTCGGTCCCTACTGCAGCAAACTATCTGGACGATATAGTGATCCCCGGACAGATGGAAGAAGAACATTTGGCCAATCTCAGAACATTATTTCAGGTCTTGCGACAAAATGGTCTTCGCTTGCGGAAGGACAAATGTGTGTTTTTTGCTCGTGACTTACCCTACCTGGGACATGTACTCAATGCCCAAGGCATACATCCTAGTCCCGAGCACCTCCGTTCCATACAAGACTTGCCTTTACCGCAGAATTTGAAGCAGCTACAGAGTGTGCTGGGAAAAATTAATTATCATCGCTATGTGCGCCACGCCTCTTCCATTTCAGCTCCGCTTCATCGCTTACGCCGTAAAGGTGTTCCGTTCGTCTGGAATGCGAACGCGCCTTTCGCCAGTTGAAATCGGCGTTGCTTTCCAATACTTGCCTTACGCCATTCGATCCCCAGAAACCCCTTTTGTTGATGGTGGATGCATCGTATTTCGGGATCGGTGCTATGCTTGCGCACAAAGATGGATCGCATGATCGCCCTATTGCCTTTGCGTCCGAATTGCTCTCGTCTGCGCAAAGAAATTATTCACAGATCGAGAAAGAAGCATTGGCTCTCGTATTTGGTGTTACAAAGTTTCATGATTTATTGTATGGTCGTCACTTTACCATCATCACAGACCACAAACCTTTGACATCGCTTTTTCATCCGAACAAGCCTGTACCTCCACGTACAGCGCAGAAATTCATTCGCTGGTCTATTTTCCTCTCGCAGTACCGCTACGATATCGTGTATCGGTCCACTGCTAAGCACCGAAACGCCGATGCGTTGTCCCGTTTGCCTGTTGCTGAGGATAGAGCATTCGATTCCTTCGAACTTGCTTGCATGTTCATTGATGCGGAAACCGATGACGTGGTCGAATCGTTTCCGATTGCTTTTCGTCGTGTAGCTACAGCCACAGCTGCCGACCCTGTCCTTGCTACCGTTCTGCGTTTTGTTGCCACGCAATGGCCCTTGTCAAAGTCACGGATCGAGGATCCGTTGGTTCGCCGATTTTTTGCTCACAAGGAGAGACTTTTTGTACGACGTGGTGTTTTGCTGTTGCGTTCTGATAATGATCAGTCCAGGGTCGTGGTCCCACGTTCGCTACAGTCCTCTGTCTTACAGCTTCTCCACCAAGGACATTGAGGTATAGTGAGAACGAAACAACTTGCTCGTCAGCACTGTACTTGGTTCGGAATCGATGCTGCGATTACGAATATGCGCTCTTCTTGCATGGCGTGTGCCGAACAACAATCCGCGCCACCGCGGAAATTCTTTGCATGGCCAAAAGCCACTTCCCCTTGGCAACGCTTACACATCGATTTTGCTGGTCCATTCTGGAATTCTCGATGGTTGGTTGTGGTAGATTCATTCAGTAATTTTCCTTTTGTTGTCCGGATGTCTTCCACGACGTCATCTGCCACCATCCAAGCGTTATCCGCTATCTTTTGCATTGAAGGTCTTCCGCAGACTATTGTTTCCGACAATGGCCCACAATTCATGTCCGCAGAATTTCAGTCATTCTGCAAGGCCAATGGTATTCAACATCTGACGTCCGTGCCGTTTTCGCCACATTCAAACGGTGCCGCTGAACAATTGGTCAGGGCTTTCAAGTCACAGATGTTGAAGTTGAAAGAGTCTCATTCTCGGGAGGATGCGTTATTGCTCTTTTTGTACTCGTATCGCTCTCAGCTCCGAGATGGTCGCTCGCCGGCTGAATTGCTCCACGGTCGTCTTCATTAAACATTGATGTCTGTGCTACATCCGCCGCATCAGGTTCCTGTGCAGCGGCAGACACCTGCTTTTGCTCCGGGCGACGTTGTCTACTATCGTCACTATCGAGGTTCACGGCGTTGGCTCGGAGGGCGGATTCTTCGCTGCCTCGGCCGCGCTGTGTATCTGGTTTTGGGGGCCTCTGGTGAGGTGCGCCGGCATCTCAACCAGCTCCGCCTCTCTGTCGTCGCACGGGATCTGCCGCTTCCCGTCTGCTTTCAGCGACGGTGCCGTCCGGTCGGCGCCCTGGGGACCCATCTACTGGCTCGCCTCAGCCCCTGGTGTTACCGACGCTGTCTTCCATTTTGCCCCATGGCGACGCGCCGCCGCCGCCGCCACCTGTTCTTCCGCCGGCGACGCCCGCTGTGGACGCTTCGCTGCAGCCGCCGGGCGCCTCCCTGGGTCACGCTCTGCCGTTCGCTTCCCGTGACCACTTGTCCTCCGACATGGAACTCTTGCCCGATCCGGAACATATGTCGTCTTCGCCCGTCGGGTGCCCCGGCCCGATGGAGGTCGACCCTTCGGTCCCTCCTGTCTCTCTACGGGCGCATACACCGCATGTTGGCGTGCACCCTGGAGTAGGCTTTCAGGCGTTTCCTAGCTCCCCTCGGACCGAACGGCAGGGTGCGGGTGGCACAGCCTCGCCTGTTGTTAGGCTCCCAACCTCGTCGCATACGTCAACATGGGGTCCTCCCCACGGCGGGCGGAAGCCTTCTAACACCACCGTGCGCCGATTTGCGGGGGGGAATGTGGTGTCACCGCCAGACATCACACTTGCTAGGTGGTAGCCTTTAAATCGGCCGCGGTCCGCTAGTATACGTCGGACCCGCGTGTCGCCACTATCAGTGATTGCAGACCGAGCGCCGCCACACGGCAGGTCTAGAGAGACTTCTTAGCACTCGCCCAGTTGTACAACCGACTTTGCTAGCGATGGTTTACTGACAAAATACGCTCTCATTTGCCGAGACGATAGTTGGCATATCCTTCAGCTACGTCATTTGCTACGACCTAGCAAGGCGCCATTATCAGTTGCTATTGATATTGTAAAGAATGTACAGACAAGAGCTACGTTCAACATTAATGGATTAAAGTTAAGTATTCCACCAGTTACATCCTTTTTTTCTAGTCTAACTACCCTGTCCTATTCCAGACCTCACGCCAGCCTGCGTGAGCTTAAACGCGTGCCTTTCGGCTTCCTCCCAACCCCGTGGGTTGGCTCCTGCCAATCCACAACAGTATATGTTCCAGAAGCCTACTGCAAATCGACATTAGTGATATGGGTCTGTGATTGAATGAATTACTCCTATTTCCTCTCTTAGATATTGGTGTGAACTGTGCAATTTTCCAGTCTTTAGGTTCAAAATGGTTCAAATGGCTCTGAGCACTATGTGACTTAACTTCTGAGGTCATCAGTCGCCTAGAACTTCGAACTAATTAAACCCAACTAACCTAAGGACATCACACACATCCATACCCAAGGCAAGATTCGAACCTGTGACCGTAGCGGTTGCTCGGTTCCAGACTGTAGTGCCTAGAACCGCACGGCCACTCCGGCCGGCAGTCTTTAGGTACCGATCTTTCCAAGAGCGAGCGGTTCTATATGATTGGTAAATATGGAGCTATTGTATGAGCATACACTGAAAGGAGCCTGAATGGTACACAATCTGGACCGGATGCCTTGCCTTTACTACGTGGTATAAGCTGCTTCGCCACTCCAATTCGGGTTCCGGCAGAACCACTCTGCCCCACAACAGGTCATGAGAGTGGTTGAAGCAGCCACAGAGGGCTTCAACCAGAGACTACTGTGGGATAGTGCTACTAGACGTAGCCAAAGCCTTTGACTCAGTATGGCATAGAGGGATACTCTAGAAGTAGTACACACAAGGGTTTCCCAGGAGTATAGTTCATCATCATCACCATCATCATCATCATTTAAGACTGATTACGCCTTTCAGCGTTCAGTCTGGAGCATAGTCCCCCTTATAAAATACCTCCATGATCCCCTATTCAGTGCTAACATTGGTGCCTCTTCTGATGTTATGCCTATTACTTCAAAATCATTCTTAACTGAATCTAGGTACCTTCTCCTTGGTCTGCCCCGACTCCTCCTATCCTCTACTGCTGAACCCATGAGTCTCTTGGATAACCTTGCTTCTCCCATGCGTGTAACATGACCCCACCATCTAAGCCTGTTCGCCCTGACTGCTACATCTATAGAGTTCATTCCCAGTTTTTCATTGATTTCCTCATTGTGGACACCCTCCTGCCATTGTTCCCATCTACTAGTACCTGCAATCATCCTAGGTACTTTCATATCCGTAACCTCAACCTTGTTGATAAGGTAACCTGAATCCACCCAGCTTTCGCTCCCATACAACAAAGTTGGTCGAAAGATTGAATGGTGCGCAGATAACTTAGTCTTGGTACTGACTTCCTTCTTGCAGAAGAGAGTAGATCGTAGCTGAGCGCTCACTGCATTAGCTTTGCTACACCTCGCTTCCAGTTCTTTCACTATGTTGCCATCCTGCGAGAATATGGATCCTAAGTACTTGAAACCGTCCACCTGTTCTAACTTTGTTCCTCCTATTTTGCACTCAATCCGTTTATATTTCTTTCCCACTGACATTATTTTTGTTTTGGAGATGCTAATCTTCATACCAAAGTCCTTACATTTCTGATCTAGCTCTGAAATATTACTTTGCAAACTTTCAATCGAATCTGCCATCACAACTAAGTCATCCACATATGCAAGACTGCTTATTTTGTATTGACATATCTTAATCTCACCAAGCCAGTTAAAGTTAAGCTGATCAAAAGCTATCTCACGATTAGAACTTTCTCCGTCAAAGTCGAAACAGCTACCTCCACCAAAAGTCGTATTCGTGCTGGGGTGCCACAGGGATCAGTCCTGGAGCCTGTTTTGTACAGTCTGTACACTGCGGGCACACAAACGGCCCCCCTGGTGCACACTGCACAGTACGCAGACGACACAGCCTTCTACACGAGAAATGCGAACAAGGACCCAGTCATCCGCAGGCTACAAAGGGTTTTAGATGACACAGAAACTTGAGCCCGTCGCTGGCGTATCACCATCAACTCTGAAAAGACACAGGCTCGGAAGGCGCGAACCTCCTCAACGTCCCCCCCTCCATCTTCACCTAAATGGAACCGCCAAGTACCGTGGCGTAACCTTGGACTCTCGTCTTACGTGGAAACCCCACATAGACGAGGTCCACAGGAAGGTCTGCGCCAGAATGTCCATCCTATACCCAATCCTGAACTCAACCAGCTCCCTTCCCTGTCCAGTAGCAGTAAATGTGTACCAGGCCCTGATCCGGCCAGTCATGGAATATGCATGCCCTGTCTGTGGATACGCGGCAAAGCAGCACCTGGACAAACTCCAGAGGCTGCAGATCCACGCCGTCAGGAGGGCTTTGCATTTACCCCTTGGATTCCCCATAGATGATCTGCACGCCGCAGCTGAAATCCCACTCCTGAGAGAGCGTTTCCAAGACCTGGCAAGGGCCTTCTATGAAGGTACTTCCAGGTCGGGAAACGCCCTCATCCACTCCCTAGGTCGGTATGACATGTCCCGCGACAAGCACAAGCGCCCCATGACGATCTTCGACGATTAAGTTGAAGAGAAAATTCCAATACTCAATCCCTTAATCCTGCTCCTTCCCATATAAAACCAATCATCTCGCCAACCTCAGGCAAGTACCAGACACAAACAGAACAATCATCAAGTTTCACAGACACCTAAAAACTACAGAAATAATCACACACACGTACACAGGGGAGTAAAAGCCGAACGGCTACAAACTCCCACTCACACTTCCCCAAAGAGGGGAAAGTAACAGATGAGAGCAACAGCAGCAGCAGCGAGGATATCTACGAGTATGTAACTCATGTTGGCAGTTGCTCTAGATTAGAATTCTGGAATACTTACTTCGTCTTCTTTGGTGAAAGAGTTTCGGAAAACACGTGTTCAGTACCTCTGGTTTAGTAGCACTGTTATCAGTGACGTCACCACTGTTATCGACCAGTGAAGGTATTAATTGGGTCTCGCCGCTGGTGCACTTTACATGTGGTCAGAGCCCCTTTTGGTTTTCTCCCAGTTTTTGAGACACAGTTTCGTTGTGTAAACTATCAAGAACATCTCGTATTGAAGTTCGCGCAAAATTTCGAGATTCTGGAAAACTACGCCGATCTTGGAAATTTTGGGTTCTTTTAAATCTGTCAATCTTTTTTTCATTGCTTCTGCAACAGTGTTCTGGTCCGTCTTGTGTAACACGGTGGATCGTATCGAGAGAGTGTCGCAACTAGTGCGGCAGTTCTTTGTGTTTACTCAAGCCCCCGGTACTCGCCGTCCATTGGAGGGTGCTGGACCTTGCCTGTATTTACATTTTTCGATTCGAATCGCTCCCTAGAATATTTTTCTCACACTTACGATAACTTTCGCTACGCTCTGGAGATTGCTGCTGGCTAGACGTTCGCTTTGTAATTCCGCCGTTTTCGGCTTCACTGTCAACGTAAGTGCTCCTAGACTGTATTCTGTGAAGGCGTGGTTCTTTTCTGTGTCCGAAAGAACAGACACCACGCATTCATATAATTCATTCGCCTAGATGGGCAATGGATCCATATTCTTCAATGCGGATGTGCAAGTACGTCCGACCTTCTGCGGGAATCTCAGAGTAGCGAGCATGGAAGAAAATGACAGGGACTGCGGACAGGTGGATCTCTGTGGGAATGTGGGTCGATCGCGAGGCGTGCCGAGGTAATCGGTGCAGTTGCGATAAGCCTCTGACCCGGACGGCGAAGTGCGTAACGTACCTGCACAGTAAGCAGGAGATCCTGCGCTCGAACACCGGTCCGGCACAAAATTTCACTCGTAGCCGCTGACTCCGCGTGATGTCCCGATGCATCTGACATCAATAATCTCTTTCGTTTCCTTTGTCCCTCCACATAAACTGTATTCTACCTACTCTGAGAAGAATAGAAAACTTTTCACTTTGTGAAAGACACGACAAAGAGCCTCTGTGTGTCAATATTTATTACACTAATTCGTACTTTTGACATTGCTCAGGTATAGTTTGCTACATGCATCTATCAGCACATGTACACTTACGGGAAAGAAACAGGAACACCAAGAAGGAGTTGTGAGACATAAACGAAAGTTGGTGGACGTGTTTCTACATCTGAAACATGATGTCTGTTCAAATTTCGTGCCAGTCACGTAAGAGTGGCGCTAGTAGTGCCACTATGAGGATGCAAATCAGATTTGCTTTAGATACACGCTGTAAGGGTCATAAGTGTTAGTTACCTTTGGGACTAGATGTGGTGTGTTGGTTAGTCAAGGACGCCTTTAAGGCATGGCATGGATTCCGGAAACAGCGATCGTGTGAGATCCAACTCGCTTTATTTGTTCATGAGACCCAGAAAATATTAGATACAGGCTCCCAGGTAGATGCTATTTTCCTTGACTTCCGGAAGGCGTTCGATACAGCTCCGCACTGTCGCATGATAAACAAAGTAAGAGCCTACGGAATATCAAACCAGCTGTGTGGCTGGATTGAAGTGTTTTTAGCAAACAGAACACAGCATGTTGTTCTCAATGGAGAGAAGTCTACAGACGTTAAAATAAGCTCTGGCGTGCCACAGGGGAGTGTTATGGGACCATTGCTTTTCACAATATATATAAATGACCTAGTAGATAGTGTCGAAAGTTCCATGCGGCTTTTCGCGGATGATGCTATAGTACACAGAGAAGTTGCAGCATTAGAAAATTGCAGCGAAATGCAGGATGATCTGCAGCGGATAGGCACTTGGTGCAGGGAGTGGCAACTGACCCTTAACATAGACAAATGTAATGTATTGCGAATACATAGAAAGAAGGATCCTTTATTGTATGATTATATGATAGCGGAACAAACACTGGTAGCAGTTACTTCTGCAAAATATCTGGGAGTATGCGTGCGGAACGATTTGAAGTGGAATGATCATATAAAATTAATTGTTGGTAAGGCGGGAGGCAGGTTGAGATTCATTGGGAGAGTCCTAAGAAAACGTAGTCCATCAACAAAGGAGGTGGCTTACAAAACACTCGTTCGACCTATACTTCAGTATTGCTCGTCAGTGTGGGATCCGTACCAGGTCGGGTTGACAGAGAAGATAGAGAAGATCCAAAGAAGAGCGGCGCGTTTCGTCACAGGGTTATTTGGTAACCGTGATAGCGTTACGGAGATGTTTAGCAAACTCAAGTGGCAGACTCTGCGAGAGAGGCGCTCTGCATCGCGGTGTAGCTTGCTGTCCAAGTTTCGAGAGGGTACGTTTCTGGATGAGATATCGAATATATTGCTTCCCCCTACTTATACCTCCCGAGGAGATCACGAATGTAAAATCAGAGAGATTCGAGCGCGCACGGAGGCTTTCCGGCAGTCGTTCTTCCCGCGAACTATACACGACTGGAACAGGAAAGGGAGGTAATGACAGTGGCACGTAAAGTGCCCTCCGCCACACACCGTTGGGTGGCTTGCGCAGTATAAATGTAGATGCAGATGAAGGCGACAAAGACGCCGTTATCAACACCTGACTGAGATTCAACGAGGTCGTGTAATGGTCCTACGAGAAGCTGAAGTTCCCTTTTCCGATATTGCAGAAAGACTTGGCAGAAATGTAGCCACCGTACATGATTGCTGGTAGCGGGGGTCACGGGAATGTACGATCGCAAGAAGACTGGGCTCTGGATGGCCACGCCGCACTGCTGAAAGGGAAGACCATCCTGTTCGGCGTATGTCTCTGGCGCATCGCAGTGCATCTCCAGCAGTAGCCTGTGCAGCAGTTGGCACCACTGTGATACAACAAACTGTTACAAATCGGATACTTCAAGAATAGCTCCGAGCCAGACGCCCTGTAGCATGCATTCGATTGACCTCGAACCACCACCATTTGGGACTTCAATAGTGTCAAGCGAGAGCTCATTGGAGGGCAGGGTAGAGGTCTGTTGTGTTTTCTGATGAAAGGTGGTTCTGCCTCGGTGCCAGTGACGGCCGTGTATTGATTACAGGGAGGCCATTTGAGGGCCTGCAACCAACCTGTCTGCGTGCAAGACACGCTGGACCTACACCTGGAGTTTGGGTCTGGGGTGCGACAGCAGCTGCATTTTCGTGGTTATCCCACGCACCCTGACTGCAACTATGTCTATCCATTAGCTTGTTTAGCTTACCTTTCTACATTAAGGTGTATGACGCACTTCAGTTTTTGGGTCGACATCTTGTGCTCCCATGCATGAACAGCATTCCAGAGGGTGTTTTCCAACAGGATAACACTCGCCCACATACCGTTGTTGTAACACAAGATGTTCTACAGAGTGTCGATATGTTGCCCTCGCCTGCTCGATCAGCAGATCTGTCTCCAATGAAGCTCCTGTGGGAAGCATCGGACGACAACTCCTGCATTCTCCTCAAACAGGATTAACCATTCCTGTGTTGATCAACCAAGTGCAACAGGCATGGAACTCCATACCACAAACGGACATCCGGTACCTGTACATCAAAATGCATGCCTGTATTCAACATTCTGAAGGTGACACAGGTTATTAATGTAGCACCATTTCACATTTACAATGGCTTATTTCGCGCTTACATTAACCTGTGATCTTGAAATGTTATTCACTTAAATATGTTACCTAGACAGATGTATTCCAGAAATTTCATTATTCTACATTCATTGTTTTTTGGTGTTGCGACTTCTTTTGGTCAGACGTCCAAACAGCCATGATGGTCTCTATACGAAATGAGTCGTGACCTGCAGATGACGTTCTACTGCAGTGCGCCCCATGGCTCTGTTGAGTTCCCTCTCTTACACAGGGGAATAAAACTGTCATGGCCAACAAATTCCGCATCAAAGTAGAAAACTACAATGAGAGGAACGAGTCACCACCACCACACGACCGAAATGATTAGTCGCATTTAGTGCACTGTACCACAAGGCCGGTTGTCTGGGAACCAACAGATTAACGTAGTCCGATGGAAGGTTACTAAAGGGGCGCCAGTGACCTCAGCTGTGCTGTTATTCTGCAGTGTATAAGTATACACATCAAGAGAAGGTTGAAATGGTTCTCATCCCATGTGCCAGGCATGAGTCAAAGGGAGGCAGCAACAGAATACCACAGGCGACATCCAAACCAACGTAAGTTTAGCCAGAGAATGATTGGTCATTTAATGGAACAGTTCAATTCTACAGGCAGTGTTCACGAAAAAAGACGTTATGGACGACCCCGCATTGCAACGGCAAATACGCAATCCGCAGACATACTATCTAAGGCGACAGTGATCCCAACTCGGTCGACATTGAAGGTGGCACAGGAATGCGGCACCAGCCAAGCCTTCGTGTCCAGGACACTGTACTCCAATTATTTCCTTCCTTTTTCAATCCACTTTGTGCAAGAACCCCACACCAATGATACTGATAAGCGGGTCCAGCTCTGTCAGTGGTATGAAAAACGACGCACACACCAGTGGAATCTTGAAGCGACATTTTCTTCAACAATGTAGCGTAGTTCGAAATGATTGGGAGGTTGAATAGATATCTATTGGGGAAACGACAATTCCCATCTCGCTGTCGAAGCACACATGCAGACTACTCCTTCTTCTTCAGTGCCCATATGTTTTCAAGTATTACGTATGTGGTGCGGCATACATGGAGATGTTCTCATGAGTCCCATATCTCACTACTGGCCATTAAAATTGCTACACCAAAAAGAAATGCAGATGATAAACGAGTATTCATTGGACAAATATATTATACTAGAACTGACATGTGATTGCAGTTTCACGCAATTTGGGTGCATATACCTGAGAAATCAGTACCCAGAACAACCACCTCTAGCCGTAATAACGGCCTTGATACACCTGGGCATTGAATCAAACAGAACTTGGATGGCATGTACAGGTACAACTGCCCATGCAGCTTCAACACGATACCACAGTTCATCAAGAGAAGTGACTGGCGTATTGTGACGAGCCAGTTGCTCGGCCACCATTGACCAGACGTTTTCAATTGGTGAGAGATCTGGAGAATGTGCTGGCCAGGGCAGCAGTCGAACATTTTCTGTATCCAGAAAGGCCCATACAGGACCTGGAACATGCGGTCGTGCATTATCCTGCTGAAATGTAGGGTTTCACAGGGCTCGAATGAAGGGTAGAGCCACGGGCCGTAACACATCTCAACTGTAACGTCCACTGTTCAAAGTGCTGTCAATGCGAAGAAGAGGTAACCGAGACGTGTAACCAATGGCACCCCACACCATCACTCCGGGTGATACGCCAGTATGGCGATGACGAATACACGCTTCCAATGTGCGTTCACCACGATGTCGCCAAACACGGATTCGACCATCATGATGCTGTAAACAGAACATGGATTCATCCGAAAAAATGACGTATGCCATTCGTGCGCCCAGGTTCGTCGTAGAGTACACCATCGCAGTCGCTCCTGTCTGTGATGCAGCGTCAAGGGTAACCGCAGACATGGTCTCCGAGCTGACAGTTCATGCTGCTGCAAACGTCGTCGAATTGTTCGTGCACGTGGTTGTTGTCTTGCGAACGTCCCCATCTATTGACTCAGGGATCGAGACGTGGCTACACGATCCGCTACAGCCATGCGGATAAGATGCCTGTCATCTCGACTGCTAGTGATACGAGGTCGTTGGGATCTAGCACGGCGTTCCGTATTACCCTCCTGAACCCACTGATTCCACATTCTGCTAACAGTCATTGATCTCGACCAACACGAGCAGCAATGTCGCGATACGATAAACCGCAATCGCGATAGGCTACAATCCGAATCAAAGTCGGAAACGTGATGGTACGCAATTCTCCTCCTTACACGAGGCATCACAACAACGTTTCACCAGGCAACGTCGGTCAACTGCTGTTTGTGTATGGGAAATCGGTTGGAAACTTTCCTCATGTCAGTATACTGTAGGTGTCGTCACTGGCACCAACCTTGTGTGAATGCTCTGAAAAGCTAATCATTTGCATATCACAACATCTTCTTCTTGTCGGCTAAATTTCGCGTCTGTAGCGCGTCATCTTCCTGGTGTAGCAATTTTAATGGCCAGTAGTGTATTTTACCGACACGATCAATAATGCACACTACAGATATCATCTTGAGAGAACATTACTACCTGCTTCTTGAATGGATGTGTAGGTTTTCCTTGCGCAGAATGGCGCACCTTCACACTTTAGATGAAGCGTCCGCTGACTCCTGAATGAGGTTCTTCCTTGGCCTTGGATAGACAGAGTGGTTCCTGTGGTATGGCCTCTTTCCTTTGGGGGCATCTCAAGACTGCAGTGTACACCAACACGACAAGAACAGTAACTGACCTGTAGGAGAATATCATCAGAGCCCGTACAGAAATACCAACAGCAACATTATGGTCAGTGTCGAGCAGTGTCCATTGCCGTGTTCAGATGTGTCGCCTGCAGTATGGCACTCAGTTCGAACAACTTCTCCTTTAGAGGTACCACGTGACTAACTGACCAGTGATAACGGCTGCATTTTACTGTTAAGTTTCAAGTCGTCATTGACCAGTGATGTATCATTTTGTTTGTATGCTTAAAGCACATCTGTAGCATACACGAGTCTCTTTGTATTTTCGATTTCTCTACTATTTATGACTTTGTTCTATGGGGAAGGACTACTGAGTCACCAATGTAGACTTTGTTCTATGATACATGACTTTTGAATCATCCTGTGTGTCAGTGACACTGCTGACAAGCCTAAACCACCACCTGCTGCCCATCTCCTCCACTATGCCGATGACACTGCCTTTCTAGCTCTCTTCCCTTCCCTCCAGAAATCCCAATGCACGCTCCAGATCCATCTCAACCATTTCACGTCCTGGTGCGATCAGTGGCTCATCAAGATTAATCCCTTCAAAACCCAGGCAATAATTACAGGGCGAATCACCCACAGCTTTCGCCTCCACTACTTTAACTTACCATTTATGACAATGCTACAGATTAAAATATCTTGGTCTGAGCCTTCATCATAAATTAACATGGAAACCCCACCTATTCACCACCCTACAGCTGAGTGGTCAGCGCGACCCGGCTGTGTAGGAGATTTTCTCCGCTCAGAGACTGGGTGTTGTGTTGTTCTAATCACCAATATCTCATCCCCATCGGCGTGCAAGTTGCCGAAGTGGCATCAAATGGAAAGACTTGCACCTGGCGAACGGTCTACCCGACGGGAGGCCCTAGTCACACGACGACGACCATCCTACAGAAAGACCACAGTAGGTTAATACTGCTAAAGCTACACCCCTCCACCATCTTCCATTCCTACAAAGACTTGATGCGACCTGTCCTCTCCTACACAAATGTTGCCTGGATATCTGCCCCACCAACAATCAATGAATCCTTCCAATCTTTGAACGTCACACACTTGACATTGCTTTTCGAATCTGTTTACCCTCCCCTATAGCATTCCTTTACGAGCTCCCCTTCTCCTCACCCACACTGAACACCTCTGCTTATTACACACTACTCGTAAACTCGAGTCTAACAACTCCATTATTTCGTCCCTAATCACAAATTCCTGTTGTACTGTCACGTAGATATCAACATGCACCACCCACTCTATACTTACACACACACCATGTCCTCTCCCAACACAATTTTAGCACACTTCCACTCTGCAGCGTTATAAATAATATAACGATGAAGATATAATTAAATTTTGTGCGTAACTTGGCAGCAGAAGCAGAGATTGATTGTACTATCGTACAAGTGACTGTAGTGATTATTTCACCTGATAAATATTTTTAAATACCTGATTGCATTCTTTGCACATAGAGCAGCAGATTATTTGAGAGTGGTGGGAAGCAACATTATCGTTTCCGCGCGTTTTCATGACCGCGATGCAGTCATACCCGGATCGACACTAAGGGACCAAAAGATTTACTGACTTAAAAAGAAAAAAACAACAGTACACATTTAAAAAGGATTGATTCAGAAATGATAGGAAAACGATAATGTTCCTCCTGCCTCAATGCTGCGTTCGGTCCATCAGCGTGATCGTAAGTTCTGGAGATAAACTGATGCAAAATGATTAACATTCAAGTAATGAGGAGATGGAGATACTTAAGGATAATTTATCTAAATAAGATCACTTCATATACAACACAAATTTTTTGAATGCTACCTTTTTATATTACAGTTACAATGCCTGGTGAGTATTAACAAAAGCTTTGAACATAACAGGCAATACTTGAGATTAATGTCCTCTTGATGCTGCCTGTTCGTAATTAATTACATAAAACTACATGTTCTCTGATTGAGAAGACAATTAGCACATTTACAGAGTATTTTTCACAAATTATAAGATACAGATTGCGGAATGCGTCTGCCTTTCGTGGAATAGAAACAGTAACAGGTGAAGCGCTCAAGGCCTCATTTGTCTTGAAACAACTAAATTCCTTTTATATCATTAATCTATACGTGTACATAGAGATTTACAACCGCCGTGCAGGAGTGGCAAAGATAAAGAATAATAGATTCTGTCACTGCTGTGCGACGGTTCATTTCTTTTACATTACAATTGCTTGATAACTTCAGGCCATCGGGCGTTTACTATTGAGCGTATCCTAACGTTTGTGAGGCGAAAATTACCAATGTTACAACTCCCTGGCAACGAAATGCGCCCTGACATTTATCCCTCCTATCAGATTTAACTCGCTCCTTCCTAAACCTTTCCAATTTCAGGGTTCTCTTACCTCACCATAAGTTCCTTTCTTTCCTCCTGTTGGCCTGGCTCCCGTCCTAGCTATCTGTTTCCCAAATCCCATATATTACTACTGTTACGTCGCATGCTACTGCTCTTGCTGGGTAGGCCTTCCTTCCATCGCGAAGCACCTTTCACCATAGTATACATCGCGACGAGGCCAGGAACAGCGTGGTCTTCAGTGGCTGTTCACAGAGGCCGCCTGTAGCTGCCGGACTACTTTGTCATGTCCGACACGCGCGTCACACAGACGCAACCTTGACACCTTCCCGCGGCCGGCCCTGTGGCCGAGCGCGGTTCTAGGCGCTTCAGTCTAGAACCGCGCGACCGCTACGGTCGCAGTTTCGAATCCTGCCTCGGGCATGGATGAGTGTAATGTCCTTAGATTAGTTAGGTTTAAGTAGTTCTAAGTTCTACGGGACTGATGACCTCCGATGTTAAGTCCCATAGTGCTCAGAGCCAAAAGAACCATTTGAACATCTTCCCGCATGGAGAGCCACTGGGTGGGAAGCACACTATATCTCCAACATCGGCAGCCAATTGCGTGGATTCGAAACAGCAATCCGCATGGTCATATACACTGAGGTGACAAAAGTCATGGGAGACTTCCTAATATCGTGTCGGACCTCCTTTCTCTTGGCGCAGTGCAGCAACTCGACGTGTCATGGATTCAACAAGTTGTTGGACGCCCGCTGAAGAAACATTGAGCCACGCTGTCTCTAAAGCCGACCGTAAATGCGAAAGTGTTGCCAATACAGAATTTGGTCCAAGAACTGATCTCTCGATTATGTCCCATATACACTCCTGGAAATGGAAAAAAGAACATATTGACACCGGTGTGTCAGACCCACCATACTTGCTCCGGACACTGCGAGAGGGCTGTACAAGCAATGATCACACGCACGGCACAGCGGACACACCAGGAACCGCGGTGTTGGCCGTCGAATGGCGCTAGCTGCGCAGCATTTGTGCACCGCCGCCGTCAGTGTCAGCCAGTTTGCCGTGGCATACGGAGCTCCATCGCAGTCTTCAACACTGGTAGCATGCCGCGACAGCGTGGACGTGAACCGTATGTGCACTTGACGGACTTTGAGCGAGGGCGTATAGTGGGCATGCGGGAGGCCGGGTGGACGTACCGCCGAATTGCTCAACACGTGGGGCGTGAGGTCTCCACAGTACATCGATGTTGTCGCCAGTGGTCGGCGGAAGGTGCACGTGCCCGTCGACCTGGGACCGGACCGCAGCGACGCACGGATGCACGCCAAGACCGTAGGATCCTACGCAGTGCCGTAGGGGACCGCACCGCCACTTCCCAGCAAATTAGGGACACTGTTGCTCCTGGGGTATCGGCGAGGACCATTCGCAACCGTCTCCATGAAGCTGGGCTACGGTCCCGCACACCGTTAGGCCGTCTTCCGCTCACGCCCCAACATCGTGCAGCCCGCCTCCAGTGGTGTCGCGACAGGCGTGAATGGAGGGACGAATGGAGACGTGTCGTCTTCAGCGATGAGAGTCGCTTCTGCTTTGGTGCCAATGATGGTCGTATGCGTGTTTGGCGCCGTGCAGGTGAGCGCCACAATCAGGACTGCATACGACCGAGGCACACAGGGCCAACACCCGGCATCATGGTGTGGGGAGCGATCTCCTACACTGGCCGTACACCACTGGTGATCGTCGAGGGGACACTGAATAGTGCACGGTACATCCAAACCGTCATCGAACCCATCGTTCTACCATTCCTAGACTGGCAAGGGAACTTGCTGTTCCAACAGGACAATGCACGTCCGCATGTATCCCGTGCCACCCAACGTGCTCTAGAAGGTGTAAGTCAACTACCCTGGCCAGTAAGATCTCCGGATCTGTCCCCCATTGAGCATGTTTGGGACTGGATGAAGCGTCGTCTCACGCGGTCTGCACGTCCAGCACGAACGCTGGTCCAACTGAGGCGCCAGGTGGAAATGGCATGGCAAGCCGTTCCACAGGACTACATCCAGCATCTCTACGATCGTCTCCATGGGAGAATAGCAGCCTGCATTGCTGCGAAAGGTGGATATACACTGTACTAGTGCCGACATTGTGCATGCTCTGTTGCCTGTGTCTATGTGCCTGTGGTTCTGTCAGTGTGATCATGTGATGTATCTGACCCCAGGAATGTGTCAATAAAGTTTCACCTTCCTGGGACAATGAATTCACGGTGTTCTTATTTCAATTTCCAGGAGTGTATGTTCGAAGAAACTCGTGTCGAGCGACATGGGTGGCCAAATAATTCGCTCGAACTGTCCAGAATTCTCTTCAAAGCAATCACGAACAACTGTGGCCCGGTGACTTGTTTGAGAAAATGGTCTTCAAGTATTCGAACATGACCATTTCCAGTCAGTGGTCGGTTCACACCACAACACAGCATTGCGGAAACACCACCAGCTTGTACAGTGCCTTGTTGACAACCTGGGTCTATGGCTCTGTGCCACTACCATCAGCTCTTACCAACTGAAATCGGGCCTCATCTGACCAGGCCACGTTTTCCAGTCGTCTAGGGTCCAACCGTTATGGTCTCGAGCCCAGGAGAGGCGCTTCAGGCGATGTCGTGCTGTTAGCAAAGGCACTAGTGTCGGCTGTCTCCTGCCACAGCCCCCAAACACTGAATTCGTGCCCGTAAACGAGCTGATAATAGGTGCACTTATCAAGCGACAGGGAGAGCATAGGCTCCTGGGCCTGACCGCATCCGCACACCACTCCTAAAGCACCTTCCACCTCCCGCCATAACATTTCTGGCAAGCGTCTTCAACACTTCCCTAGAACTCACCTGCTTCCCCTCAGCGTGGAAAACTGCTAAGGTAATCACGCTCCCCAAACCTAACAAAAACCTGCTCCTACCAGAAAGTTACAGACCAATTTCCCTACTCACTGGACCGGCCGTTGTGGCCGAGCGGTTCTAGGCGCTTCAGTCTGGAAGCGCGCAACCGCAACGGTCGCAGGTTCGAATCCTGCCTCGGGCATGGATGTGTGTGATGTCCTTAGGTTAGTTAGATTTTAGTAGTTCTAAGTTCAAGGGGACTGATGACCTCAGCTGTTGAGTCCCATAGTACTCAGAGCCATTTGAACCATTTTTTCCCTACTCACTGGCATGAGCAAAATCCTTGAACTCCTCATCCTCTCACCCCTCCAACAATTCCTCACCGAGAAAAACACCCTGATGCCTGAACACTTTGGATTCCGCGCTGAGCACTCCACAGACCAACAATCCTTGCACTTGGTAGAGCACATCTGTCCGGCCAGGGCAAAGAGAGAATCTACAGGAGCAGTGTTCCTGGATATATAGAAGGCATTCTACTGCGTTTGGCACGATGGCTTAATATTCCAACTAGATCAAATAGGGTGCCCACAGCATCTCATAAAGATCATTGATTCATTTCTTGCGGAGCGTCAATTCTTCGTAAGAAGCGGATCAAGATTGAGCCAGACGCGACCGATTGCGGCCGAAGTTCAGCAAGGGTCGGTTTTGGGTCCCGTCTTGTACTTAATCTACACGAACGACATACCTGAGCAGGTCGGTGGAGAGATCGCTCTCTATGCCGACGACACAGCGATCTACAGGAGTTGTCACAACCTTGAGTTCATACGCCGAAAGCTACAAAGATACCTAGATTCCGTAACACAGTGTCGTAATTTATGGAAAATTAAAATTAAAAAAAATCAAATGGCTCTGAGCACTATGGGACTCAACATCTGAGGTCATAAGTCCCCTAGAACTTAGAACTACTTAAACCTAACTAACCTAAGGACATCACACACACCCATGCCCGAGGCAGGATTCGAACCTGCGACCGTAGCAGTCCCGCGGTTCCGGAATGCAGCGCCAGAACCGCACGGCCACCGCGGCCGGCAATTAAAATCAATCCGACTAAGAGCCAAGCCATATACTTTACAACCAGACTAAAACTCCCAGACCAGCAACTAACCATTGATGGTCAGGACCTAGCCTGCCATAACTGTATTACCTATCTCGGGCTGGAGATTGATAGGCGCCTCACATGGCGACAACATATAACTAAAGCGGTAAACAAAGGTTGCGCGCTCCTCTCACAACTGTATCCCCTTCTGAAGGGTGAAGGACTCACACTAAACTGCAAAATGCTTCTCTGGCACCAACTCATACTCCCGGTCATACTATATGGCTCGGCAGTGTGGTCGATGGCGTCAGATACCACACTCATTCGGCTGCAACGGTTGCAGAACAAGACATTCCGTGTCATCACAGGTGCTGACAGATACGTCCGCAACACAGAAATCATAGAATTCTTGGGACAACCCACCATGTATTCCCTCATAAAGGAAAAATCTGTTAAATTGTATAAAAAGACGCAAACATCGCCCAACCTCCTCATCCAAAATTTAGGCCGCGAACCCCCAGAATTTTGGAATAAACGGTCAAAATTAACACTTACGCACCCATTTAGGGACATTTAGAAAACACGAACACCAACACTCAACCAATATCTACTCGAAAACACGCACACAATCCAAATCCCCGTTTTCAAGAACCCCCAAGCACATTTCTTGAAGTCAGACGGGCACAGCCAGGTGGCACTTCGGTACATTAGGTCAAACTGACAGCCTGTGCCATAGCCATTTACGCCAAATTTCGGTACTCTGTTCTAATGGAATGTTCGTCGTACGTCCCACATTCATTGCGTAGTTATTCCACGCAGTGTCGATTGTCTGTTAGCACTGACAACTCTAGCCAAACGCCGCTGCTCTCGATCGTTAAGTGAAGGCCGTCGACCACAGCTTTGTCCATGATGAGAGGTAATTCCTGAAATTTGATATTCTCAGCACGCTCTTGACACTGTGCACCTCGAAATATTGATTTCCCGAGCAATTTCCGAAATGGAATATTCCATGCGTCTAGCTCCAACTACCATTTCGCATTCTCGTCGTGCGGCCATAAATACACTACTGGCTATTAAAATTGCTACATCAAGAAGAAATGCAGATGATAAACAGGTATTCATTGGACAAATATATTATACTAGAACTGACATGTGATTACATTTTCACGCAATTTGGGTGCATTGATCCTGAGAAATCAGTACCCAGAACAATTACCTCTGGCCGTAATAACGGCCTTGATACGCCTGGGCATTGAGTAAAACAGAGCTTGGATGGCGTCTACAGGTACAGCTGCCCATGCAGCTTCAACACGATACCACAGTTCATCAAGAGTAGTGACTGGCGTATTGTGATGAGCCAGTTGCTCGGCCACCATTGACCAGACGTTTTCAGTTGGTGAGAGATCTGGAGAATGTACTGGCCAGGGCAGCAGTCGAACATTTTCTGTATCCAGAAAGGCCCGTACAGGACCTACAACATGTCGTGCATTATCCTGCTGAAATGTAGGGTTTCGCAGGGACCGAATGAAGGGTAGAGCCACGGGTCGTAACACATCTGAAATGTAACGTCCACTGTTCAAAATGCCGTCAATGCGAACAAGAGGTGACCGAGGCGTGTAACCAATGGCACCGCATTCCATCACTCCGGGTGATACGCCAGTATTGCAATGACGAATACACGCTTCGAATGTGCGTTCACCGTGATGTCACCAAACACGGATGCGACCATCATGATGCTGTAAACCGAACCTGGATTCATCCGAAAAAATGACGTTTTGCCATTCGTGCACCCAGGTTGGTCGTTGAGTACACCATCGCAGGCGCTCCTGTCTGTGATGCAGCGTGAAGGGTAACCGCAGCCACGGTCTCCGAGCTGATAGTCGATGATGCTGCAAACGTCGTCGAACTGTTCGTGCACATGGTTGTTGTCTTGCGAACGTCCCCATCCATTGACTCAGGGATCGAGACGTGGCTGCACGATCCGTTACAGCCATGCGGATAAGATGCCTGTCATCTCGACTGCTAGTGATACGAGGCCGTTGGGATCAAGCACGGCGTTCCGTATTACCCTCCTGAACCCACCGATTCCATATTCAGCTAACAGTCATTGGATCTCGACCAACGCGAGCAGCAATGTCGCGATACGATAAACCGCAATCGCGATAGGCTAAAATCCGACCCTTATGAAAGTCGGAAACGTGATGGTACGCATTTCTCCTCCTTACACGAGGCATCACAACAACGTTTCACCAGGCACCGCCAGTCAACTGCTGTCTGTGTATGAGAAATCGGTTGGAAACTTTCCTCATGTCAGCACCGGTGCCAACCTTGTGTGATTGCTCTGAAAAGCTAATCATTTGCATATAACAGCATCTTCTTCCTGTCGGTTAAATTTCGCGTCTGTAGCACGTCTTCTACGTGGTGTAGCAATTTTAATGGCCAGTAGTGTACGTTGGAAGGCTTTTCCCTTGAGTCACCTGAGTGCACATGACAGCTCCGCTAATGCACTGCCCTTTTATATTACGTGCACGCGATGCTACCGCCATCAGTATATATGGATTTCACTATCCCATAAGTTTTGTCACCTTACTGTAACCTGTGGCCCGAGTCTTCAGCCTTCAGCCTGCGGTCTACAGCCGACAGTCGCCGTCTTCAGTGATTTCAGTCTACACTGCACAGTCAGTTGTGTTCGACTTAGTTTTTCGGCAGAGTGCGCCTGCAGCTAGCAACCGCCATACTGGAATATGCCACTACCATAAATAGCTCTCAAAGTTACTAGTGCCACAGCACATAACGCAGGAACGTGCCTATGAACTTCGTCTCTGGACAAATGTTTACTACTGGAAGTTATCAGTCTGTTTAGAGAAAATGTTTAACCAGTGTCGGTAGTTCAGGTATTTGTGAATTACAATAAATAATTGTTCTTGTACCCGGGATAATTCAATTTGTGTGACCGTTACAGAACTCTTCCATTGGAGCAGTCGTCTGGAATCCAGCAACATTCGAGGAGTAATCAACAACATGACAGTCACAATACCTACTAATCATCCCTCCACATTAGACCCATCTCCAAATGGGATAAGCGGAATATCCCATGCGTCTGCCTCCAACTAGCATTACGCATTCAAAGTCTGTTGGTTCTCGTCATATGGTCTTTATGTCATCATAAAGTTTTTCACATGAATCTCCGGTGTACAAATGGGCGATGGCAGCAGACAACCGACGTGAGTGCCTTTGGTAACAGCACGACATTGCCTGTAGTGCATCTCCTGGGCTCGTGACCATATCGGTTGGATCCTAGACGACAGGAAAACGGTGGCCTGATCAGATGAATCCAGATTTCAGTTGGTAAGAGATGATGGTAGGGTTCGAGTGTGACGCAGCCCCGACGAAGCCATGGTCACTCTGTCAACAAGGGACAGTGCAAGACAGTGGTGGCTCTATAGCGGCGTGGGTTGTGTTTACATGGAATTGACTGGGTCCTCTGGTACAACTGTGCCGATCATTGACTGGAAATGGTTGTGTTTTGCTACTTGGAGACCATTTGTTTCCAAAAAACGAGGGAAGTTTTATGGATCACAATGCACCATATCACCAGGTCATAATTGTTCGCAATTGGTTTGAAGAACATAGACAACCGTGTATGAAAAATGGGCCTATGAACTGATGGTTTACTATTTCACATGACAAGGTTTTACTCCATGGACGCTGACGTTCCACCCAACGAAGTCAATCGGGATTGTCAACGGACCAACAGTGCATGTTTCGGCGGTTTACCTGGCCTTGATTGGTAAACGTGACTTCATCACTAAACAAGATACATTATACAACTGGAGAACCATGTCTTAATTCCCATGTACAGAAGTTAGTACGAGTCTAAAACTCGTTTCCATGCTGCTCCTGATGGCGTGAGAAGTGATAGAATTGGAACTGATGTCGATGGAGAAACCGTAGGACACTTGCCTGACTCATGCCACTTCCTCATGCGATTGTGCGCCAGCTAACGTGCGGATGAACTGCTACAGCAGCAAGAACGTTAATTTCCCCCCTTCTGTCGTCACTTGTTTCCTTCCGTTACGTTGTCTAGGTGTAACACTACCATTTTCACGTAACTGGTTGAAGAGGCTGATAAATAACTGCCGAGGTGATTGACGTATATTGGGATATATCGCCGCATACTCCGCGCAAGAACGAACTGTTTTCTTCCTACACCGCCCATACACCACGAGCGTGTTGGTTTTTTCTACTTTCGTAAATGCCATCGTCCACTAACGACCTACCGTTTGGACTGTCACACACTAACTGACTAGAAAGTCGCAATGCACTTAAGAGGAGTCGTACCGCCCAAAATGACAAAATTTGACATTTTTACTTTTATGCAAATTATGAAAATATGGATGTTTATGCTTAATTTGGTGTTGGTTTTATTGAAATATTCGATTATTTACTATTTTAAATAAATATTTGAAAATAATCATGCAATGATATTTCCGAAAATTTTGTTTTCCATCATTTCGCATATTGGCATTTTTCTCTGGAACTATATAGTCTAGAAGGCTGTGGTTTCTTTTGTTTTGTAGAGAACTGTCCGTTTCATAAGTTGCCTACAATGGCGGTACTTTGCAGTAAACTCTTTGAACTGTACATTTGTTTGCCTTTGACAACAACAGTTATCCACTAGCCGCGTTTTAGTTTCTGTTTCCTGTGATAGTTTTTGTCATGACTAAACCAAAAGGAGTGTTTAAAAAAAATACGAAACAAAGCAAACAGATACTACAGAATAAATATAGCAGCAGTAAAAAGAGTGGTTAGCGCCGATGGGCGTGATACTTTGGTTGTAAATAGTGACAGTAAAATACAACGCAGCTTCAGACAGTGAAACAAACTGCAATATCATTATTAATCTGCATGTACTTATTTCAGCTTTGTGTGAAACAGTGTGTTGTTGTATATGTGGAGGGGAAATTGAAATTTCTGAAAAGCTATCTCAACGCAATGGTCTGGTGTGCACTTTACAAATGTTAGTGTTTGAACTGTACAAGCGAAAATACTTTCAAGGCTTCAGAAGTAAGTGTAAAGAATGGACTTTTTGATACTAATCTAAGATACTTCTATGGACATAGATGCATAGGAAAAGGCCATTACGCTGGTAAGGTTCTTTGTGGCTTGCTGAACCTCCCTAGTCCCCCCACAAAATCTATCAAATACAATTCCATAGTAAGAAGTAGCGTCAAGGCGTGTGCTATGGAGTCAATGACTACAGCAGCAGAGCAGGCTGTAACAGAAAATGGTTCTGACATAGTAATATCATTCGACGGATCCTGGCAAAAAAGATGTTTCCAGTCAAAGAATTCATGTGCATCTATTATGAGCATCGACAATGGGGAAGTGTTGGATGTTGATGTGTTGACCATGTACTGTCAGGGTTGTAGGCAAGCAGGCAAGAGTACTGAAAAGTATACTAAGCATGAAATGAATTGTCAGAGAAACTATGAAGGAACTAGTGGAGGGATGGAGGTTGCTTCTGCAGTGAAAATGTTCCAACATTCCCAGCATGACCTGCTGTTCGCTACATGAGTTTTCTTGGGGATGGAGACTCATGATCGTATAAGGCAGTGGTGGAGAGTAAACCCTATGATGATTTGTCAATTACAAAGCTAGAGTGCATTAATCATAATCATGTGCAAAAGAGGATGGGCACGAGACTACGCAGACTCAAACAGCAGTTGGGATGTACCAAGCCATCTGATGGTCTAAGTATAAGACGTCGACTGACTGATAAACGAATTGATCAGATTACACAATATTATGGTATGGCTATTAGAAGTAACAGAGATAATTTAGATGGTATGAAGAGAGCTGTTTGGGCAATTTATTTTCACAAGCTGTCTACAGATGCTGAACCAATACACAACCTGTGTTCCACTGAATGGTGTAAATACTTGAAGGCAAAAGAGGAGGGTAAAGTATACACTTTCTCGCACAAAATTACTATACCAAATGCTGTTATGCTTGCCATGAAACCTGTGTTTCAGGACCTTGCCCAACCAGAGCTGTTGAAGAAACGTCTCAAGGGCAAAACACAAAATGCGAATGAATCATTTAACAATGTTTTATGGTCAAGAATACCAAAAAATGTGTTTGTTGGAGGGTCAGTCTTTGAACTTCGTGTTTTGGATGCAGTTCATACTTTTAATGATGGCTATTCTGGAAGACTACAGGTTTTGGAATATATTGGCATTCATAAAGGTTACAACACCACTAAAAGTGTGATGGACTTGGACCAACTGCGAATCATGAAAGCAGAGATTGCAACAAACAATATATCAAAAGAAGCCAGATCCAAGGGAAGGAGTGCACCACTGGGTGAGGAAGATGAAGGAGGAGATGAGAATTCTAACATATTTTTTATGTATCAGTTGGCTGTATACTAAAAATTTTTCTTTAAACGCAATTTTCTCAACATGACATTTTTCAGTGTAAAAGCCCCTTTTTCTCAGAAACTTCTGAATCTACATCAATGAATTATTTACCACATAACATAGATAGTACGATGATGTTGTAGCTCTACTTCAGTAGTATTTACTGTAATAGTTAAAATTCAAGAAATTAAAATTGCGAAAATTTACACCAAAAAATTATATGTTTAGGGAAAAAATCATAATTTTTTCCAGTTGTTATTTTAAAGTGATTGTAGAGCAATAGTCACAAAACATGGGAGAACATGTGATAAAAACACCACATTTATATACTCAACAGTTCCTGAGAAAACGGGGCATTTATATAGCCAATTTAACATTGTCGAGATAGGGCGGTACGATTCACCTTAAGGACACAAAAGGACACTCACTGCAAGCAAACATAACAACATCCTACCTAGCACGGATTAAATGGCACAAACAAGTGTCACTGAGGAAACTTTTCAAAATACGATATCTCATAAACGACTCGCACTATAATCTCGCAACAAACACCATTGACATTCTAATTTACCTCACTTTTAGTTTGTTAATATCAATAGGCTTTGTTCCATTTAAAAAAGTGTATGTCTGCACAAAAAATACGCTTTCTAAGTATTATTACTATCCACTTATTGACTAACCGTAAGAGCTCGTGATTACCAATCCATTCTGAGGAAACGGCGCATCAGTAGCACTTTCCATTTCCGTAATATTTGCTGTGCAAGTCCTAGGTGATTCATGCTGTATTCTTTTGTTAACATATGATCCTAGCCCTGTTCCACTAATTGCCTACCTTTGCAAAGTGCTATTTCCAGGCCTGACCCGTAGTAACTATAACTTAATTCTAATATTCATGGGGATAAAATACAGAGAGTGAAAGGTTATTCAAAACAGGCCAGACTGTACCTATAAGAGAAACAGTAGTTGAGAAGGAACTGAGGTAGGGTTGTTGTCTGTCGGCTATGTAATTCAATATGTAGACTCAGCGGGCATTAAAGGAAAGCGAAGAGAAATATGGGGAGTTAATTCAAGTTCAGGGAGAAGAAATGAAAAATATGGTGTTTGCCGATGACGTTGTAAATCTGCCAGAGACGTCGAAGAACCTGGAGGAGCAGCTGAACGGAGTGGACACTATTTCGAAATGAAGTTATAAAAGTAAAATAACAATAGTGGAATGTTTGCTAGTTAAACAGGCTATGTTGAGGTTATCAGAGTCGGAAATACTACACTAAAAATATATGAGTTTTGCTATTTGGGCAGCAAAATTATTGACGATGGTCGAAATAGAGACGATATAGATTGCACACAAGAGAAAGAAAAGTCTTCCTGAAATAGAAAAAAAATAATTAACAGAATATATGCACATCAAAAAAGTTTTGCATCACCTCGGTTCCGAGAGTTCCGGAACCTATACAGAAAATTTTTATTGCTCATGAAAACCACACATTGCATGTTGTACCACCACACAGCGAGACCTCCAGAGGTGATGGTCCAGACTGCTGCACACACCGGTAATTCTAATACCCAGTAGCACGCCCTCTTGTATTGATGCATCATCGGTGGAGAGAACGTGAACCCAATCCTGAGCGGTCCATTTGGCATGTTGTTGGGCCAATCTGTACCGCGCTGCATGGTGTCATGGTTTCAAAGATGGACCTCGCCATGGATGTCGGGAGTGAAGCTGCGCATCATGCAGCCTATGGCGCACAGTTTGAGTTGTAACACGACGTCCTGGGCTGCACGAAAAGCATTATTCAACATGGTGGCGTTGCTGTCAGGGTTCCTCCGAGGCATAATCGGTAGATAGCGGTCATCCACTGCAGTAGTAGCCCTGGGGCGGTCTGAGCGAGGCATGTATCGACGGTTCCTATCTCTCTGTATCTCCTCCATGCCCGAACAACATCGCTTTGGTTCACTCCGAGGCTCCTGCACACTTCCCTTGTTGAGAGCCTTTCCTGGCACAAAGTAGCAATGCAGACGCGATCGAACCGCGATATTTACTGCATAGACACGGCTGAATTACAGACAACACGAGACGTGTACCTCCTTCCTGTTGGAATGGCTGGAACTGATCGGCTGTCGGACCCCCTACGTTTAATAGGCGCTGCTCATGCATGATTGTTTACATCTTTGGAGGGGAGGGGGGGGGGGAATTAGTGACATCTCTGAATAGTCAAAGGGATTGTGTCTGTGATGCAATATCCTCAGTCAACGTCTATTTTCATTAGTTCTGGGAACGAAGGTGATGTAAAACTTTTTTTGATGTTTGTATAAACTTACGCGTTAGGCGTCATTTCTGAAGGCATTTAGTGTACCCTTGTACAGAACTTGAATGTGTGCGATAAAAATTCAGAGAAGTAGAGAACAGAAGCTTGCGAAATGCAGTGCTACAGAAAAACATTGAATATTCGGAAGGTAGACCGAATAACCAAGAGATACTGAATCAAACTGGGGAGAAAAAGAAAAAAAGAATAATGGCGCACGACAGGAAATTTCTTGATACCTCAAGGAATCGCCAGTTTTGCAGTGTATAGAATCGTGATTGTTAAATTGTGGAGTGAAGCCAAGGTTCAACAAAGTAAGCATATTCAATTAATTGGAAGTAGGTTGCAGTAATTATTCTGAGAGGAAAAGCCCTGGACAGGATATACTGCGTTGTAGAGCAATAGGGGACTCTGAAACAGTTTAAGCACAGACAAGGGATAGAAAGGATTTCTTTCATCTCCCATCTCCTTCCATTCCACTGACCTGCTTTCACCAGGATTTCCCCACCCTTCTCTCCTCAAAACCACAATTCAAGATGGTTGACTCTAGGATTTCCCTCTGTCCTCTCCCACGCCTCTGACATCATAGTCCAAAATGGTCCACTTGTGGTAAGTTAAAATGTCGAGAAATTTAAAAAAATGCAAGAGCACTTGTGTGTGAAGGTTTTATGTTTAATGATTTAAAACAATTTAGCACAATTGTCCAAGCATGTGTAGGGATTAAACAGTTGCCACCCCCACCACTGCCATAAACAATTTAGTGCGCAATTGGATGGTATCATCTCACTCTACCTCCACCACTGCCTCTGACAGAATTACAATGTTATCGGCGAACCTTAAAGTTTTTATTTCTTCTCCATGGATTTTAATACCTACTCAGAATTTTTCTTTTGTTTCCTTTACTGCTCAATATGCAGATTGAATAACATCGGGGAGAGGCTACAACCCTGTCTCTCTCCCTTCCCAACCACTGCTTCCCTTTCATGCCCCTCGACTCTTACAACTGACCTTCAACCAGTTTTTCCATTCGTCTGCAAAGAATTCGCGTTAGTATTTTGCAGCCGTGGCTTATTAAACTGATAGTGCGGTCATTTTCACATCTGTCAACACCTGCTTTCTTTGGGATTGGAATTATTATATTCTTCTTGAAGTCTGAGGGTATTTCGCCTGTCTCATACATCTTGCTCACCAGGTGGTACAGATTTGACAGGACTGTCTCACCCAAGACTGTCAGTAGTTCTAATGGAATGTTGTCTACTCCCGGGGCCTTGTTTCGACTTAGGTCTTTCAGTGCTCTGTCAAACTCTTTACGCAGTATCATATCTCCCATTTCATCTTCATCTACATCCTCTTCCATTTCCATAATATTACCCTCAAGTACATCGTCCTTGTATAGACCCTCTATATAGTCCTTCCATCTTTCTGCTTTCCCTTCTTTGCTTAGAATTGGGTTTCCATCTGAGCTCTTTTCTCCAAAGGTCTCTTTAATTTTCCCGTAGGCAGTATCTATCTTACCCCTACTGAGATAAGCCTCTACATCCTTACATTTGTCCTCTAGCCATCCCTGCTTAGCTATTTTGCACTTCCTGCCGATCTCATTTTTGAGACGTTTGTATCCCTTTTTGCCTGCTTAATTTACTGCATTTTTATATTTTCTCCTTTCATCAATTAAATTCAATATTTCTTCTGTTACCCGACGATTTCTACTAGCCCTCGTCTTTTTACTTACTTGATCCTCTGCTGCCTTCACTACTTCATCCCTCAAAGCTACCCATTCTTCTTCTACTGTATTTCTTTCCCTCAGTTTTGTCAATTGTTCCCTTATGCTCTCCCTGAAATTCCATTACTTATAATTACGTTTTCTGCTAATAAAAGCTCAGCATGCAAATGTGCCCTTAAAACACTTCCTGTTCGGTATTTCTGTGTGAAATTTTGCATTATGTCACATCAAGTGAAGTAACCTGTAACTCTAACGGTCTAAAGACACACTTGTAAACGTGGCGACCTGAAGCAACAGGCAATGCACAAAGAAAGCGCTAGTGACAAACTTTACATAGCAGCAACCATGAATTTCACAAATCGTGCCTCGTTCAGTTTGGTTTATTCTATGTGTGTATTTTCTTTTCTGTAGGTATGAGCACATTTGTCTTCGAACTGTTTATGCTACACTTTGCTTAAAAATACGCTGTTTCTAAATATAAGGGACGATTAATGAAAAACGGGACAATACACGACCCCTAGTTATTTTGTTGGGACAGCGGAACTCTTAAGCTAAATAAGGGACGAACCCGTAAAATACGTAACGGTTGGTCACCCTAATGTATTCGAGTTCAAAGTTTTCTCGTTATGGCGGAGAGAAAGCGTGCACTTTAAATCTGTAGTAGTTCCATATGAAACATTTGGCTATTGTCGCAACGTTTAAGTTTTGTTTCCGTTAATTTACGTCTATGGTCACAAATTTTTTGTTAACAGATTACCGGTTTCGGTCTTTAATGACCATCATCAGATCTGTTTCATAAAAACAAAGTCCTAATGTACTGCATCCATGGTGGCATCGTCAAATGTTAAATACGGAATCAGCACCAGCATCGTCAAATACATATAAATAACATCAGATGCACGACTCATGTTGTCAGTAGCACTACTGTTTAAAACAAGTGGTGCTACTGACAACATGACTCTTGCATCTGATGTTATTTATATGTATTTGACGATGCTGGTGCTGATTCCGCATTTAACATTTGACGATGCCGCCATGGCTGCAGTACATTAGGACTTTGTTTAATATGACACGGATCTGATGACGGTCATTAAAGACCGAAACCGGTAATCTGTTAACAAAAAGTTTGTGATCATAGACGTAAATTAAAGGAAACTTATTACGTATACGGGTCACTGTTTATTCGCGACAATGTCGCAGCTTGTTTAAGTTTTTGGTTCAGTTCTCAAACGGATCGCTAGTTGAGTGACTGAGTGGAGTGATTCATCAGTTGGCCTCCTCCCAAGCGTTTTGAGGAGCTGCGGACTGCGGGCTGCAGGCAGCTGAGTTCAGGAGTCCGTTGTAAAGTAACGCCGCGCCGTGTCGTGTGTGTCAGCAGCTGGCTGACCTTGAGCTTATTCGCTCGCAGACGCCACCGAGGCAGTAGCAAATGTAGGTCTGTCGGGGCGCAGTTCGGTCATCGACATTATTCAACATACGGGAGGGTGGACAAAAACAACACAATACTGTGTCTAATACGGTGTAGGTAAACCGTAGGCACTCGAAACAGATTCGGAATGGATAACGACTGGCACTGTATGGTTTTCAAGGGAATCTTGTAACACTATTCCGGCAAAATAGTGACAAGCTGAGGTGACGATGATGGAGTTGGACAGCCATCACGCACCCTTCTCTCCAAAGTGCATCACAAAGGCTCAATAATATTGAGCTCTGATGATTGTGTTGGCCAAGGGAGATGCAGTAGTTCATCCTCGTGCTTATAAAACCTTTCCTGGACGATGCGAGCTTGGGACACAGATTCACCATTGGGGAACAAATTTGTACCATGAAATGACCTGATCAGTATAAAATTGTCATAATCGGTGGCAGTAACGCGATCTTGTAGAGCAGCCATGAGACCCATGGGATACGGCGATATGACTGCCCAAATCACCACCAAACAAACGGCTTCGGCACGACGTTTTCTTCTACGGGCACTTGCATAGCTGATGAGTGATTTTGGAATTGCAGATGTCCTTGCGTTTCCCAGGTTATGGGAGCTCCCTTCGTGTTGCTTTGGTGCTTACTGGGTTCGCGTGTGCGACATTCAATTCTGCAGTGACTTTTGCAGCTGTCGTCCTTTTATTTTTCCTCACAGTCCTCTTCAATGACCGTCTGTCACGATCACTCAACACATACTTAAGTCCACGTTGTGACTTATCGGATGATGTTTTTACACTTTACTTGTATGCGCTATAAAGCTTAGATATGGTGCCTCAAAAGATCAAACCTTGGTTACGAAAGCATCCACCATATGAGCATCAACATTTTGTCAACGTGTGAATTCGCTTAGCTCCTACATAATGCAGTCACAACTACACAAAACACTGTTCTGACTACGATAAAAATTTAAAACGTATTGAGGACATTGCACAGGTGCCGTTTGTGTTCAAGTACAGCAGCGCAACCTGCAGGCTTTACAAGCATCCGCATTTATATTCAAGCATGTATTTCTCACGGTGTTTCCATAACTTCGTGCAACCCCTGCATATGTGAACGATATAGCGACCAAGGACAATGTTATCCTCGCGAAATTCGCTGGCGATGCTGCGTTTCTTATACGTGGACAATCTTATGGAGGGGACAATAGGACGGTGCAAGACCAACTAACAGAACTGGAAACACGGTGCAGAAGCAACAAAATTCAGCTCGACGCGCAGAAGAGCACCGCTGTCTATTTCGCCAAAGAACGGCCAATGATGGAACTCGTCTCCAACTAGACGGCCGTCACAAAGAATAGAAGAGGTCAGCCAAACACGGTGGCGTAAAATTTGACACAAATATTACCTGCAAACATCATGTCCTATGAAACTTCATAGGTCCATGGCAGGGGTTCTCAGACTTTTCCTCTGAGAAGCCTGTTGCTTTGCTGGAACACCTAGTTTATTTTGAAGGCTAATAGAATTTTAAAGAATCAGAAAAAACTTGTTGCATTCAATGATTACTTCATTTTTACTTCACAATCAAAACACAGAAATCGTAATAAAATTTAAAAAATAATTAGTATCGTCAGAAGATCGAAAAAACGCGATGTTATTAACAGTTTTTCGTGGAGCACTTATTCATGCCCCCGGAACACGAGTGTTTCGCGAAACAAAGTTTGGTTCAAATGGCTCTGAGCACTAATGGACAATTTCTCAGGTCATCAGTCCCCTAGAACTTAGAACTACTTAAACCTAACTAACCTAAGGATATCACACACATCCATGCCCGAGGCAGGATTCGAACCTGCGACCGTAGCGGTCGCGCGGTTCCAAACTGTAGCGCCTAGAACCGCTCGGCCTCTCCGGCCGGCGGAACACAGTTTGGGAAGCCCTGGTTTGTAGGCATAGCGAAATCAATGCTACCTTTCTTCTTAAGCCGAGATTTAGGCATAAATGCTACAGTATGTCTCTACAAAGCGACTACCAGTTACATCAGATCCAGATTATACAAAATAAATGCTTTCCGTGGGCAGTACGAAAATCTGTGTTCACCAGGAATGATGATGTGTGTTGTGTTGGCAGAAGAGCCAACACCGTGTTACCAGAGGAGGCCGAAATGCACGCGTTTAGCTCACGCAGGCTGGCGTGAAGAGGGAAGAACTATACTGACGCGAGGTCTGAAACATGACAAGGAATGAGAATTCAGAAAGTGGACGTAATTAGTTTCATACTTAACTTTAATCCATTAATGATGAACGTCGCTCTTGACGGTACACGAGTCACAATATTATCTGTTCAGAATAGTAACTGAATATGGCGCCTTGCTAGGTCGTAGCAAATGACGTAGCTGAAGGCTATGCTAAACTGTCGTCTCGGCAAATGAGAACATATGTAGACAGTGAACCATCGCTAGCGAAGTCGGCTGTACAACTGGGCGAGTGTTAGGGAGTCTCTCCAGGCTAGACCTGGCGTGTGGTGGCGCTCGGTCTGCAATCATTGATAGTGGCGACACGCGGGTCCGACGTATACTAACGGACCGCGGCCGATTTAAAGGCTATCACCTAGCAAGTGTGGTGTCTGGCGGTGACACCACAATATGCACCACCAAGTGAACATGAAAGATCTACGTGACCAAATCAGGCAGAAAGCACGGGAAAGCCGTGAAAAAATAGATAGTATCCCTCGTTTCATGCGTCATGTTGGAGAAGGAGGCGCAATGGTCCCAGATCAGGTACCGTTTCAAAGCACTGAAACCATTAATTGAATAAATTGTTATAGTTTTCAATTATTTTAACTTTCATTCTCACACGGAAATGAAAAGTTCTTTTAGTAAATTAAACACTGGTCCCTGGTACGGCCAATCTGCGATGAAATAAATAAGGAAATTCCTCAGTCCTCAAAAAGAAGAAGAACTGCAACAGAACTGGTGACCTAAAAACCACACGAAAAAAGGCCCACTCATTCACACGCTAAAATAAATCATGCACACGTCCTGACTGCACCTAGCTGCTCTACCCTCTATCCATCTTGTTCCTGTATGCTCCCACAAGCAGCATTTTTCTATCCCGCACACCTACCCTGCCTTCTCCGTACCTGGCTCTGAGCACTATGGGACTTAACATCTGTGGTCATCAGTCCCCTAGAACTTAGAACTACTCAAACCTAACTAACCTAAGGACATCAGGATTCGAACCTGCGACCGGAGCGGTCACGCGGTTCCAGACTGAAGCGCCTTTAACCGCATGGCCACACCGGCCGGCATTCTCCGTATCTCCCCCCTCCCCAATCCAGATTGGTTCACCCATTATGCGCAGCTGCTTACAATCTGGTCTCGGCAACGAGGATCAGTGGTCATGTGTATGTGAGTTCTGTATGCATGAGTGTGCATGTGTTTGTTGTCTAATTCAGAAAAGGACTTCTTGGCTGACAGATAACTTGTTTGACAGTCTTTTTGTTGTGTCTATCTGTTTTCTTCCCCAGACATTGGCTGAAGAGAAAATTAAACCAGAAAGGCATGCCTCAGGGAACACTGTTTTCATAGCTTTAATACCATGGCCATTTCAAAATCTGGAGCAACATTTTGTATGTGTGATGTCTGTTCTTTTGCACATGTCTGTAAGGACAGACTCCACACATAGTGAACATATACATACATGCACGTTGATGGTGGAATGATATCTTCTGTGCAGAAGCACTCACTCCTCCAAAACCTTGTGGGACTCAGCTGAATAGCTGCGAGCAGACAGGGGGTAATGAACTGAGGACACTACAGCTGTAGTGTGTGACATGTGCCAGTTTTGGCTGGAGGGGAAGCAAGCTTGAAACGTCCCCTTTGGAAAATTGTAAATTACTGTGCTGGTAAACCTCTTATGTTATTAGATTTTCAAACAGCTGAGCAAAACTGAACGTACTCAGACATTTCTCTCTTTACTTATTCTGATCAATAGTAAACTGAGACACAATACATTTTTTAGTGCAACGCAATCTGACTTTCAATAATTCCTACAAAAGAATGGCTCTGACTAACAATAACCTATACCTTTCATGAATTACTTACCTCACAAAAATCTTCGTTACTCGAACTACTGCAATACAGCGAGCGCCAATACTGCCAGCTAAATAAACGATTCTAACTACTGAAGGCACTAATGCTGATAGGCATAGTTAGCAAATGAAACATTTGGATAGAGAACAAACAATGTATTTACCTTAATAATGTTCAAAAGTCATTACATATATCAGTTCATGATATCCAGTATTATAAATTTACTCTTTCTCATGGACACACGTCCAGATCGTCCGTTCTCAAAATTCTGCCATCTCTCTCACTACATCCACTACTGCTGGCGGCTCACCTCCAACTGCGCAACGCTACGCGCTGTTCACATCCAACTGCCCAACACTACAATAGCAAATATTCCAACAATGCAAATCAGCCACAGACTGCACACAGCACAGTCAGTGATTTTCATAGAGAGCGCTACATGGCGTTACCAACATAAAAACCTAAACAGCCTACTTACAAGCTTAGATGGCCGAGGCTGTTAAGGCAACCGTTCTAGAGGAGTGGAGCATCTGTGTTCGAGTTCCAGTCTGGCTAAGATATACACATGTTGCTGTCGCACGCAGTACCGATATAGAGCTGAGATTTGTAAATTTCTGTTTCCCTCTAGCAATGCAGTTGTTAGGGACCGCCCATGCATCTTATTTTTCAATCAATAAAAAAAGCCTATCGTATATGTTTTGATTTTTGTCGGGGAGCATGGCAAATAAAACAGGAAATACTTTCTGTGCCTCTGATGTCAACGTATATGGTGTCCAGTTGTTTGAAGAGCATTGGACAGCTGCCAAGTCGGCCGCTGGTGGCCGAGCGGTTCTGGCGCTACAGTCTGGAACCGCGCGACCGATACGGTCGCAGGTTCGAATCCTGCCTCGGGCATGGATGTGTGTGTTGTCCTTACGTTAGTTAGGTTTAAGTAGTTCTAATTTCTAGGGGACTTATGACCTCAGCAGTTGAGTCCCATAGTGCTCAGAGCCATTTTTTTTTTTTTTTTTTTTTTTTGACAGCTGTCAAATGTCCTGTCCATAAGAACATTTCCATTTTCACTCAGAATTTTTTTTGTTTCTTCACAACCGAACACTAGAATTCTTTTATCAGGAACAGACCCACTACCGGTTTTCAAAAAACTGTTACCTTCAAAAATTTAAAACTGCCTTCGCTCAGTTGAATCTCCGAACAAGTGCCAGGGTTCTGGTTCGTCCCAGCAGCTTCCTTTCTTGTTTCGATCACTGCAGTCTTGCAAGTCTCATAATTTGGCATATTTGCGACGAAGTCTAAACCTTTAATTCTCAAATCTCGAAATTCCTCCTTAAAATTTAGAAAATAGGTATTATCTTTTTTTCATGAACTATTTTTCTGCAGTTATGTACTTGTTTCTTTATCTGTACATATTTTTCGTAATGTGCGCTGAATGTTGTTGAGTCATGATTCTTCCATTTGCAGTTTTTAAACGGCCTTCGCTTGGAATTCACGCAGGGCCAGTTCGCATACTCATGACGTTTTCTGTGCACCAGGTAGCGATGAACGTCCTTGAGAGACACTGTTACCCTTTCGTTGCTGTAATTATTTTCAATACTCACTGTGCATAACTCAAGTAGCTTAGGCCTACGAAACCATGCGGAAATGAAGGCTGTCGGCGAGGGTATTGCCTGACTGACGGTGGCAACACATCCTCTGCTGGCGAACGACCGTTGTAAATCAGCAGTGTGGGAAGCTCTGTTCAGAAAACCCGCGGTCCAAAACTCATTGGTCGAAAGTCCCACAGTACCTACGGCACTTATAAAAGGGTCGGAAACACCACGGCCGTAAAGCTAACGTAACGAATAGTGCGTGCGGGCTCCGTGGGTAGAAAACTCTTCCCACGTTCACCCTTCGAAGGGTCAGACTGTTCTATAAGAAGACAGCTTGTAAACTACAGAAAGGGAGTACGATGCATTGGTGAGTGTGATTTAAATATCTTCTCCAAAGGGGGGAAAAGCGGTGAAAAATACCTGATTTGTGTGTTCTCTGGACGATTGACAAAAACTCGGTAAAGGCACTGTGAACACTACGAGCATACACCAACTCCGCGAAAATTTCAGGTTGTCGTACGGAACTGGTCTTTGCGGATCGCAAAGAAACGATCAGAAGTCTTGCTTTGATCATATAATTCCGTTTTTAAAGCTGGCAGTATAGATGGCTGGA
This sequence comes from Schistocerca serialis cubense, assembly GCF_023864345.2. Classification (NCBI taxonomy): domain Eukaryota; kingdom Metazoa; phylum Arthropoda; class Insecta; order Orthoptera; family Acrididae; genus Schistocerca; species Schistocerca serialis. Next base: position 131,121,466 of record NC_064639.1, read on the forward strand.
CATAGTTGGCAGCCCAGGTGTTTAGCAATGAAACAGGGTATCCGAGCCGAAACAGCCATAAGTTTAACAGTATGTTGTATCACATACACATTCAAGCCTACAGAGACAAACAAATGCTGTAAAAGCAATGGCACGCAGCACTATTATTAAATAACATTGCTAGTCGAAGTTTCATTATTGCGCCAGTCATCGTGTTCCACAGACACCATCAAGAAGGAGAACATCAAAGACGTGGAAATAGTGAAGGTATACATTAAAGAAAAACAGTAGGAATTTAATTTGTAGACTTTACTAACAATAAACCATATACTGCAGAATATTATTTGTGGTTACGACAACTGAACTGAACCTAGTACATTACAAAGAAATATGTTACTTCGTAAGAAAACTGCAGCTTCCTAAGCTGTATCGATATCTGTTTTTATGTACACACATCAAAAAAAATTCTGCATCACCACGGTTCCGAGAGTTCTGGAACCTGTACAGAAAACTGGAATAGAGATCAACATAAACATCATTTCCGCCCTTTTTATTGCTCATGAAAACCACACATTGCATGTTGTACCACCATACAGTGAGACTTTCAGAGGTGTTGGTTCAGATTGCTATACACACTGGTACTTCTAATACCCAGTAGCACGTCCTCTTGCGTTGATGCATGCCTGTATTCGTCGTGGCATACTATCCTCAAGTTCATCAAGGCATTGTTGGTCCAGATTGTCCCAATCCTCAACGGCGATTCGGCGTAGATCCCTCAGAGTGCTTGGTGGGTCGCGTCGCCTATAAACAGCCCTTTTCAATCTAACCCAGGCATGTTCGATAGGTTTCATGACTGGAGAACATGCTGGTCACTGTAGTCGAGCAATATCGTTATCCTGAAGGAAGGCATTCACAAGATGTGCAAGATGGGGGCGCGAATTGTCGTCCATGAAGATGAATGCCTCGAAAATATGCTGCCGATGTGGTCGCACTATCGGTCGTAGGATGGCATTAACGTATCTTACAGCCGATATGGCGCGTTCCATGACCACCAGCGGCGTACATCGGTCCCACATAACGCCACGCCAAAACAGCAGGGAACCTCTACCTTGCTGCACTCGCTTTACAGTGCGTCTAAGGCTTTCAGCGTGACCGGGTTGCCTCCAAACATGTCTCCGACGATTGTCTGGTTGAAGGCATATGCGACACTCATCGGTGAAGAGAGCAATCCATTCGGGATGTTGTTGGACCAATCTGTACCGCACTGCATATAGTGTCGTGGTTGCAAAGATGGAGCTCGCCATGGACGTCGGGAGTGAAGTTGCGCATCATGCAGCCTATTGCGCATAGTTTGAGTCGTAACACGACGTCCTGCGGCTGCACGAAAAGCATTATTCAACATGGTGGCGTTGCTGTCAGGGTTCCTCCGAGCCATAATCCGTAGGTAGCGGTCATCCACTGCAGTAGTAGCCCTTGGGCCGTCTGAGAGAGGCATGTCATCGACAGTTCCTGTCTCTCTGTATCTCCTCCATGTCAGAACAACATTGCTTTGGTTCACTCCGAGACGCCTGTACACTTCCCTTGTTGAGAGGCCTTCCTGGCACAAAGTAACAATGCGGAAGCGATCGAACCGCGGTTTTGACCGTCTAGGCATGGTTGAACTACAGACAACACAAGCCGTGTACCTCCTTCCTGGTGGAATGACTGGAACTGACCAGCTGTCGGACCCCCTCCGTCTAATAGGCGCTGCTCATGCATGGTTGTTTACATCTTTGGCGGGTTTAGTGACAACTCTGAACAGTCAAAGTGACTGTGTCTGTGACACAATATCCACAGTCAACGTCTATCTTCTGGAGTTCTGGGAACTGGGGAGGAGCAAAACTTTTTTTGACGTGTGGACTGTTTGTAGCTCATTACCTAACTTGATTACACTGGTAACGTTCAAGCAGGATATATATCCCTGTCTATAAATACGAATCCATGTTTCCAACACATTACTGCCTGTTATGCATGTCGACAAAGAACATTTTAGCTTGTCATGTAGCTAATAAATGGTTGAATCTGGGTAATCAAATAATTTGCAGAGGGAGTGGTTATTGAAGTGTGTTTTTAATTTTCTAGTAGGGCTTCCCAATTTCTTGTTTTATCTTGGGTGAGAGATTGTTGAATAATTTTCCCCCCTAGCCCTAGACATGGAGGATAAGCTTCTGTGGATTCAGTTAACAGCATTTTGTGAAAAAAACTGTTTTGATTCTCTTTGGCAACCACTGTATAATTCAGCCAGAATTCGGGGAGAACTTATTTAGAATTCTGGAAACAATGCAGTTGACGCTTTCCTTTCAGGTCTTAAAAATGGTCCATTAGCTTTCCATTATCGTAGTATCAGATGAAAAATAATGAGTGGCGATCGCTTATGACACGTGCTGAGCGCAGAAACATCAGATACCGTAATATTAATGAATATGTACTTAAATAGTATCATCGTCAACACTCTCCATCAATTCGAAAGAATAACTCTTCTCACTCACAACGGAGAGAAGGCGACTCACCACAGAGATTCATTTTGCAGTTTTTTCTAGTGAAATATGAATGACTAAAAAAATGGTCGTGATTGTTTCCTTTTAACAAGACACTCGAGTTGCGTATAATTACGGAATGTAGCCCTCGTCGGTGCTTCTCTCTTACGTAAACACAGAGGCCCGCTGACATTCGCCGTCGGTTGGTGTGGCGGGCTTCTGCTACATGAAGTGCAGCCTCTGCAGCGAGATAGCGTAGCTTCCGGCGGATTGATTACACCAGAGCGACTTCCAGCCCAAGGCCGATGGCTGACCTCATCCAACCGCAAGTACGTTCTTTCCGCACAAAAACATAGCAGTCACCCCCAACAGTTGGCCATCTCTCTGGCAGGCGCGCCGAGCACACGAGTTACTTACTATCAAAGATGGGCATCTGTCGTTTGTATGAAATTGAGATAAATGTCATTTTTTATTAGGAAGTATGAAGCTAATATTCTTCCAAGCTGCTCTAGGCATCACTAACTTTAATATTGCAAGAATGTTTCTACAAAATACCCAGTGTCAATTAAATTAGCTAAGCCAACTGAAACTGTCTTTGGAAATACGGATGTCCGTCTTTGAGACCAAAATATGTAGATGTCCACTACATACTTGCAGGAGACCATTTTTGGTGGACAGGAATACAATTTATGGTGCTGTGAATCTTTTACAAGAGTATCAGTTGAGAAATTGTAGTAATTTGGACATAAAGTGAAAGAAAAACTTTAAACTCTATTGTAGTACTGAAAATAGTAAAACCACACTACTCTGAATGCTATATATAAAATAAAATGTAAATTTTAATTATGTTTAACATATGTTGCTCATTTACAGAATTCTGAGTAGTACTGAAACTTGTCTTTATTTGAAAGTTTTTACATTATAAGAAAATTGTCAAAGGAACTTAAAATTTTAATTTTAATTTGAAAATATGAAAGCAGAATGGCGTGAATCTGATTTCAAATAGACGTGAAAACGAGATCATTGCTAAAATCATTCTGCTGTGTTCCACATTCACACCGACCATCAGGAAATGGTCTCTGCAGTACATTTTTGTACCATTCAAGTGTGGGAAGATTCTGCCAGTTTTCTCCAAAATGTTTGACCTAGCAACCTGTCGACATCTCTTTCTGCCTTGATTGGTGTACCAATGGGAATGTTCTGACGGTTTATCTCTTCCGCCTTGCCGTTGATTTTAGAAATTGGTTTCTCTGTTCCCATACCTATGTTCTAACCAAGTTCTCTTTTGACTACCACTTTGCAAGACTTCGCTATCCGAAAAATTGTGCGCTTGCATGCTGATAGTTTGAAGTGGAGCTGAAATGCTGACTTTATATGACACTTGACTTGTTCTTTCCAATCTTGGGATACCCAGTTTCATAGTTATATACTTCTCAAAAACTTTGTAATACTCAGCTTTATTAATGATGGTATCCTTTTTTCCTACATCTCTTTCTATTCGGCCGAATATCATATCTGAAGATAAGAAAGAGGGTCCAATAATTGGGGAGACTATTTCAGTCTTCTTTATGTTTGCTGGTGCATATCTAGCCAGGAACTTGTTCAACATTGTTAAAATATTTATATTCTTGTTTTGCCCTGCACGTCCATTCGCCGCCAGGTGGGTGGTATTACGGCCTGATAGTTCAACAGCTTTCAACTCTTTGAATACGATGGAAGCCGCTTCATTAGAGAATTTCTGGCCTTCATCTTCTGTCCACTTGCATATTGATATATTAGCAGAGTTTAGACAATCACTCGACAAGCCTTGAACAGCTGAAAAGTTGTAGCAATAAAGCTGCCGTGAGCAGTAGGAAATTTGGTCTGTTACCTTAGGGAGAACAAGGCTGTTTTGACAGTTGAAGCTCAAGAGAGGACATCCTGTTGGTCTTACACGCAAGTGCTGGAAAAAAAGCTTGCTCTCGCTTCTTGTGCAGTTCCAACTTAATTTTCCGTCCTGATTTCGCAGTCTGATTTTGTTCCATTGAGATTCTGTTTCCTAGTTAACACATTTTCTATACTCATCTGCACTTGAGTAAGAAAATCCTGTGTTAAACCGTGTGCAGAAAATGTTTCTGAAAAAGTGACTTTCTCTTGATAATCTCTTTCTGCACTGAACAGTCTCCATAGTTTACTGCTGCTGAGATGTTGGCGGATAAACGCGGAACGTTTTTTCTCTTGAATAATGCGATTCACAGGCATTTAGACTGCAAATAAAGGCCTCCACCGCTTTTCTAGGTAGGCCAAATTTGATTTCCTTCTGATTACCTCCTCGGATTTCTAATGAGACACGAGAGGTACCTTTTGTGGTGTCACCGCCAGACACCACACTTGCTAGGTGGTAGCTTTTAAATCGGCCGCGGTCCGTTAGTATACGTCGGACCCGCGTGTCGCCACTGTCAGTGATCGCAGACCGAGCGCCACCACACGGCAGGTCTAGAGAGACGTACTAGCACTCGCCCCAGTTGTACAGCCGACTTTGCTAGCGACGCCACACTGACAAATACGCTCTCATTTGCCGAGACGATAGTTAGCATAGCCTTCAGCTAAGTCAATTGCTACGACCTAGCAAGGCGCCATCACCAAGTTATATTGAGATGATAATACTGTATCAACAAGACCAATGTTCACCAATTGTGGATTAAAGTTAAGTATTCCAGCAGCTACGTACTTTTCTTTATAGCATTCATTACGTATCCTGTTTCAGACCTCACGCCAGCCTGCGTGAGTTTAAGCGCGTGCCTTTCGGCTTCCTCTCATTGTGTCTAGGCTGTCTTGCCTAGACGCAACACCTTTCCTGAAATTTCTGAACACCTCTATGTTCCTGTGCTCGGTTACTGGTGTCTACACCTTGAGGAATGTTTCAAAACAGGCTTGCAAATTATTACCGCATTGGTTGACAATACTGAAATTAAAAGTTATGGATTTTCCTTTAAGACTTTGGTTCTTCTTTCTCTTATGGTTGGGTGTTTCAGCAAGACAATATTTGAGAATGACTGCATCGTGCTTCCTCTTTTCAGGGATGGAGCAATATGCGTCATGGAAGTCTCTGATGTCAGACATCGTTAGCAATAAACATTGATAACCAACTCTGGGAGGTCTTCAGCGGAATACTTGGACACATGAAACAATAAAACCATTATAATAATTCTATATTGTCATATAAGGATAGTAGGCACATTTAACAACTGAAGTAATTTTACAAAAACGGAGACAGAAGCATACAAAAATAGCAGTAAACATCTATGTTTCTCCATTAACATACTAATTATAAGACTATATTGACTGTACTGAGTTTGGAAACACGTTTGCTTTGTTTCTTATGGGGAGTACGTACGTCCTATACCCACGGTGTTACATTCGTAATATTGATGACCCATTACCTCAGAACTTCTGACAGATAGAGATCTGAAATTTTTGGGATGCATAGTATCACCCCTTTTCTGATTACTGAACCAGAATCAAAATATACAGAGAAATAATTAACTAGTTATGATTTTTTTAAAAGTTGTTCAATATTTTATTTTAAAAGTCCACTTTTTCTTCCGTAAGTAAAAAACCGTTAGAGGTAAAGATGTTTTGGGAGGTTCAGTAGCTGCAGTATACTAAGTGCTAACATAGCGTAAAATTAGAGATATGTATCTGTAATAGTTCCTGAGATAATGGGTCAAATAATTTTAAAAATGTCATTTCAGGCAAATCAAGTTCAAACATTTTATTTGATATTAACTTACACATGGAGGCATACCAGCTCCTAGAAACAGCCAGGCCCATAATCAGCATTATCTGGATCCTGTTCTTGACTATCCTGCAAACCTAGAAGCTTCCTTCTTTTTCTGCCTCTTGGTTCTTTAGTCATTTCCTCTGCTGGGCTTTCATGATCCTAAGTCGATCCATTCGCTGAAAGGCTTGCAGTGTGTTGGCACCTGGAGTGATACCAAGTTCCTCTAGTACCCAAGTTCTTCCCTTTATACCATCATTAAACGTTATCACAGCATCACAAACACCCAAGCACAGAGTTTTCCTCCCTACAAAGACATTTTTTGGTATACGGGTCCAAATTACATTATTGAAAGACTCATTCGGGTTTTGTGTTAGACCATGCAGACATTTGGAAAGAAGGTCAGGATGAGCTAATTCTCTATATATTGGTTTAATAGGTTCCATCACTGCAGATGGTATGTTATTCTTGTGCCTAAATTGTTCCTCGCTACCCGCTGCCTGAGCTTTGCGGTATTTGCACCATGAATCAGCACCAGGTAGACAAAGACCATGTATAGGTGTACCATCAGTGGAATATTTGTGGAAGAATGTAGCCCACACTGCTCGTTTCATCCATTGTATGGTTCAAATGGATCTGAGCACTATGGGACTCAACTGCTGAGGTCATTAGTCCCCTAGAACTTAGAACTAGTTAAACCTAACTAACCTAAGGACATCACACACATCCATGCCCGAGGCAGGATTCGAACCTGCGACCGTAGCGGTCTCGCGGTTCCAGACTGCAGCGCCAGAACCGCGCGGCCACTTCGGCCGGCCTCATCCATTGTAGGTCATGTGTATTGTTTCTTATTGCCATTCCATAATAATGCTGGAGTTCATCAATGTTTTTGTCTGTAAGTCTTCCTTTACCGTTTAGAGTCTTTCCATCTGATAACTTCTCTTTTCCTTTTGTCTGCTTCAGTTTTCGGAGACGTGTTCCCATCCGTTTTTGAACGTGGCCCACACATTCAATCTTAACAATCTGCTTATTACCATAAGGTTGGCTTTCCACTACTGATTTGTAAGCTTTTGAATCACCATCCCCCAAGTACTCAGTGTAACACACACCTCTCTCCTGTTGTGAACGTCTGAACATAGAAACAACTGCAGTAGCCTCCATACCCCCACTAGTTCCCTCATAATTCTTAGCACAATTTGTTTTATGGCTTTCACTTTTTTCATCAACTGATTTACACTGATGACAGTATTTAGTCAGCACTTCAATGTCCAAAACTTCACCTGTGTCAACACTAGTGACAGTTGCAACTGCAATTTTTTGATGTGTGACCTCTCTTCTGCCATGTGCCATCAACTGCCACAGATACGTCTGTTGTGTTATTTAATTCTACTGCTTCTTTAGCAGCAGCTTTCGTAGAAGCAACAGCAACAGATTTGACACATTCACCAATTACTTCTGTGTACTGACTTGATCTGGTTGGTGGGTTGGCAAGTTCAGCGTTGCACATAATACTTCAGCTGTAGTCAATCCTTTCCCAATGCACTTCAATCCATACAGGAATCTAACATTGCTCTCAAACAAGTCATTCTTGCACTTTTCAGAAGTCCAAAATGATGTCGAGAGCCTGCAAACCTTACATGACACAGCATCTTGTAAAACTTGTCTAACACACTAAAATCTAAAAGAACATAACCTAAACTATTTGATCTTTGCCAATAAATAAATCCTTATGGTCTCCAAGTTTCCTCTTCGAAGCACTAGTAGGCGTGTCCTTATCACGGGTCTGTGAAAAATCTATTTCAGGATCAACACTGGATTCAGATTTTGTGATATGCTGATTTCCATGGAAATGTCACTTCTTAAAACAACCTTTTCTTTTCGTCATGTTGAAAAGAGGTATAAGAGCGTATAATAACACACCAAACCACTATGTTTTCAGTTCAAAAGTTATGAAACATGACAACCACAAAGGAAATAAACAAAATGCATGTGCTATACCGCCATTTCTGTTTACACTGTGCATCGAACCTCTTAACACGAACATTAACATGATTTCAAGGTATAAATAGCTGAAAACCACAGCCTTCTAGATTGAATAGTTCACGAGATAGAGATAGTTAGGCTAGCCAGTGCAGAACGACCGGATAATTTGACACACGCACTATTAACTCTGAAATGATAAAAAGTACACTTCCCATTGGAATTTTTCGACAAATAATGCATCAAATTATTCAAGAGAGATAAAATATTAATAAGAGATAATAATCCGAAAATGCACTTTTTGACCAATTCCGCCATACGTACTCCCCTTAAAGTGTTACGTTTTAATATTTATTTTTCTTGTATTTTAGTGCGTAATTTAAATAGTGAATCTCGCATCCCTTCTTCTTATGCTCCTTTAGCCAACAACCCACGACCCATGACCTCAGATTTTATCACCAGAATAGCAACGACAAACAGTAACGATTAAGAATTTTCCCCTCTCTCAGTCAGAAATATGGCCTACACTACTACTTTTCATGGCCCTGTGCCTCAGAAATTCTTAGCATAAAGCCAGTTAAAGCTCTTGTCAGATTTCTACCTAATATGCTTTTACATTATTTCTGACATTAAAATCTTTCCAACAATCGATAATTACGTGTAATACATGCAAAGATAGAGCAGCATACATTAAAAGCTGTCCTTACCTTTGTCAGAGCAGTGTTTCTTTTTCATTTTTCAGGTTACCAAATTCTCTTTCTGACTTTTCCTTATGTGGCAGGTGAAACATTTTGTTCCATTCCACTCACTTAACTGTTAATTATTAGCAGTAACACTGTAAAAACGCTCCAGAACTTGAAGTACGGATTAGGGTGTTTATGATGTAGCACGGATAATCTCCATGTCTGATTTAGGACGTCAAGTGATCGTATATGGTCTTACCATTAGTTAGTTATTCAGCAAATGTCCGAATTTGATGCCATGCTCCTATGTAGGTTTCCACTTTTGAAGTGAATAGCGAACTTCAACCGGTAATTTTCCACAATTACATCTATTTCCGGAACAAACGGGCTTCTCCAATTAAAAGAGCGGAGAATTTCCTGTCAGAAACAACTCATTACTAAATTTCGACCAAGACGAGTGATGTCCGGGTTTGATATTAGGCGACTCACATACTGTCTGCACGACTCGACTTTTCTGATGGTGAGATCAGTGGACTCAAATAAACTGGAGCTGTTTTCACATGCCGGCCAAAGACCATCGCACATCTTTCTTGCCTTACCCAGCTGCAACGGGGCGGTCACGTTTGAGCTACGGAGTGAGCATTCAGACGCGCAAAATGAGAATTCTGTCCGCAACATCTCCTGCAGTTCAAGTCACCTGATTTTGGATTGGCGCATTTTAGCCCTTATAGCGCTTAGCGTTTTTTGAGTGTTATTACTTCGCTGCTACAGACAGCTCACCTTCAGAAGTACCGTGAAACTTTATATATGCATTTTACACACATCGTAACAATTCGATATCAGTAACTGCCCTTTGCTTAAAGATGTGAAGAGCAATGGTATTGTGCTTTTTCGACACATTATCATAGCTCATAATCCACTTTACTCTCGTTTTTTTGGGTAACAGGATAAGGAGTGCTAGCCAACAATATTTTTTTACGTTTTCTATTGTTGGCTATCAGTATGATATTTGCAATTACACATTTGCTGTACATGCCTGCGTTGTACACATATTTTAGAATCTCTGTTCCAAGTAATTACGTTATAGTGACACTGTAGACGGCGCGTCACGAAAAAACAACGCATTTGGAACTAGAGTATGAAACTGTTACAGTAAATACGGTAAGAGATTTGCTCCACCTGCTTGTCCATTATTATTTCCAATTTTTCTTTATTTATTCTTCAGCTTTTTATAGACAAGTAAAATACACAAAATATTTTTTCGCAATCTCAGAAAAGTAAAACCATACGCTACGCAAAAAAATAAAAAAATAAAGGATCAGTTCTCGAATTCTGGGGTAGTTAAAGAAGTGACGGCTAACAATATATTTTTAGGTTTTGTATTGCATTGAATCATAAGGTCGAACCTGATCTAATTAATTATGTTACAATGACACTCTATAGAAAACTGTCTCATGCAGAAATACTTAGATACACACAAGGGTTTGAGGACCTGTGTAACTTGGTGGAAGTTAATCAGACTCTCATGTATAAAATTTATCTGAATATCAGTTAGCACCCACATGTATTGGCTTACACTGACTGGCAGTTTACTGAAACATACTTGCAAATTTATCTAGCATTTGTCTCAAAAACACATGGCCGTAAAATTACAGGAATTGTTTCTACAATACAAGACTTTATAGTACCGTGTCTCGATATTTTTCAACATATAAAATGCCTCATATCAATATGACATTTACAATTACACATTTATTGTACATACCTATGAAAAGTAACTGGGCTTCCTTTCACAGACTTCTCTTTACATCCGTAGCAACGACAATACTGCATCACAAATTGTAGTAAAATACAAACGTGCAGAAAAGTATATAAAACAAGGCGAATACGTGTAATATTCAAGTTTTGCTATCACCGCAAATTGTAGACAAGCAGCGTTGTCCAAAAATCAAGTGACTAGCCTAGGGTGACCAAATTATTTTCGGTGAAAACCGGGACACATTCACCCGGGTGCCAATGGACACGTCATTCCACATGTACCCAGGTTTCTTATTTTAAATATTAATGTTTTGTTGATACATTTTGTTAACCCGATTATTATAACTAATAAAAGGATACAAAAGATTGATATAATCTACATTATCTGTATAATTAATGACATTTGATAAACGTATACAGTAATAAAGAAATGTTTTACGATTTTACAAAATTTTACAGCCATCCAACTTTTAAATCAATTAATATTAACATGAGCTTTTGAGCACTTGTAGATGGAATTGACTGTCCTTGGAGAAAAGGGTATTTTTCACTGCCTCCAGCCTTCTTGATCATTTCTTTGTTCTTTGAGACATAGTGATAAAACTCGGCACAATCCATTTTGTAATTGTACAGGATCTGCAGGATTGCTTCAAGAGAGTCCACCTTCATTCTGTTTCTTTCATCAGTCCACTGGATATTCATGAACGAAAATATTCTTTCCACATTGGCATTATGGGCTGGGATTGCAAATAAATACCCTGCAATTATTACCAACTCAGAGTAATGCTGAAGACAGTCACAGTTTTTAAAAAAACTCACCCACTTCTCAGGACATTCCAATAGTGCTTTTTTTTCATCATTCCACTTGTGAAGACTTTCTTCAACAAAATTTGTCAGTATGCGGAACTGATCAAGGAGAATGGAATCATCGATTTCAATCTCTTTACTCTTCAAATAAGAAACTGTCTCTTAAACACTTTCCCATTTTGGCACTCTCTTCAGTAACATCCAATCAAACACCGGCGATGAGGGTAAATATGAGGCGCTCCACTTGCTGAGATATTCTACACAAGTGTCATACAACTTGTTAACTTCTTCTCTAAAACTCCTTTCCGCTGCTTCTGCTCTTTTGAGGACAGATTTAACATTAAAAGAAATGAACTGCTGTTCTCTTCTCTTAGTAACAGTTTCCATAGTATTTTTCAGAACATCATTTACCTCTATTACACTTTTTGTGCTTCCCTCAATTTCCTTTATCCCATGCTGCAAAGTGCTAAGCTGACTGTGAATGAATCATAAGTAGGCTTCGCTTAAAGGGTTACTGAAAAACTGAACCAATATTTTGGGGGCTTTGCCTTCATATAGGAAAAAATCTTTTAACGGCTCAAACAGGCGGATTACTCTTTCAGCTGCTGGAAACAGTGGTAACCAGCGAGTTTTCGAGTGACACATTACATTCATATATTCAGTTCCCACATAATCACAGAACTCCTTAAGCCTCTCTGTTCTAACAGTATATCTGTAAAAGTGTGAGTATACCTTCATGACGATAGTTTCAACATCACAGGTTAAACTGTCAGCAGATGTCTGCACGCCATTGTGTAAAACATGTGCAGGGCACCCTATGCCTTCAATGTTTTCATGCAATGTTGCCTTTAATTTGGTAAATACGTTACATTTGCCTTGTCTTTTTAAACCACCAAAGTTTGTGTTGGTGTTGTCTCGACAAAATGCCACACATTAATTTTTCTCAAGATCAAACATTTCGATAGTATTCATGCAAAATCTTGAAATTTCGTCAGATGTTTCATTAGGTAGGGAACTCACCTTCAAAAGTTTGGTCTGAATTCCCTGATTAATATCGAAAAACTGAACAACAAACGGAAATATTTTAGTGGCCTTATGATTGCTCGCATCAGTGGATATCCCGTAGAAAGAAGACTTTTTGATGTATTCAAGGCTTTCCTTTACACTCTGGGGAGCGATAACTCCTTTCACTAAGGCTGACACTTTAGTTCTTGCTGAACTAAACTTTTTTGCAATGGAAGAATCATCAAACATAATGCTGTTAAGCTTATTAGTACAATCACTAGATCTATAAGTTTGGTGATGTTTTACCGTGTGGTAGGCTAGTGTAAGCTCGGCTGCTCGAACTTTCGTCTCTTCACTTGACAGATGTTTCACAAAATAATTTTGTAGAGTTTTACTGCAGTTCAGTGCACTGTATCTGTTAATGTGTTTCTTTGACCTGATGTGATCAACTATGTCGGAACGTCCACTATGACTTATACCAATAAAACCGTTACATACGGAACACTCTGCTTCGTAATCAAAACGACCTTCCTTAATGAAATTCCATTCCTTGGAATAACAGTCACCGAAGTTGCAGGCACGTTTCGGCATTGCGTTTACAGTACTGCAGCAATAATACCACTAATATGAGGAAAAATCTACTGCAGTTTGTCTGACAAAACATCAACTACTACACTGTTCTGACAATGAGTGTGTAAGTAGTGGCGCGACAATCGGACGGTTTCATAGCTTTGTTACAATAATACAACTTACTACTTGTTGGCCAAAGTACCGCTCGAAGTAAATTATTGCCTGAGTGTATCAATACTGATACTGTGATTACTAGTATGGGACAATGGAGGTTGTAGACAAATAAGCGAAAATATATTAATTTCTTGTGTTGTATTTCCTTTAATATAGTGAAATCTCAAAAATTTGAGAAAGTTTCACGAAATGTATTTAAAAACTGAATTCTGGGACTTTTGAGCGTCCCGAAACAAATTTTCGGGACACCGGAACACAGGGACGAAAACCGGGAGAATGCCGGTTTTCCGGGACGTTTGATCACCCTAGGCTAGCCTGGTTTCTTGTTCAGAACACGTGCAATTAGACGATGTTCACTTTGTAAATACACACACTCTACGAGCGAGATCAGTGTCTCAATTTAAACAGAATATCGAACTGCAACAGTTTTCGGTGCCGGCCAAAGACCCTCGCAAATCATTTCTAGCCCAACTACAACATAGTGATCAAGACGTGTCGCAAAAGAAAATACTTCTCAATTCTGCGCCCCGTAAGTCTATTACATCCGACCTTTGAGATTTCTGGAGAAGAACAAAATGAACTGTTTGCAAATCAGTGCAAAAAACTGTCATGCCAATTCTCCTGTAGCAATGCCAAAGAAAAGTGTGAATCGAGCCTTGACAGGCTGATCATATAACCGATCCTGCTTTATTTCACTTAACGCTTTACACATACCGTCCATTGTGGTGCCAACAGGCCCGGCTGTAGGGGCTCAGGTGAGGGGGGGGGGGGGGGGGGGGGGGGGGGGAAGGGGAGGGGTGAGAGTCAACTATATCACTGCTCAAAGCGGCAAGGTTTTGGGGGCAGCAAAATGTTAAATTTTAATATGGCTCAAAAAGGACGAATTAAACAGGACAATGAAGGTTTTGTGTAATCGAAGATGTGAGAGAATAAGATGGAAATGCAAATCATTCACAAAATCTTACTCGAACACGTCTAGGGTATTGTGAAACAGATGGCAGACTAAGCGCTAGAGTTAGTCACTCTGACTGCTTCTTTCAAAATTCTAAAGATTGCCACTGGTAAGATTAGCAACTCCATTTCAACTCTATTTCAACACCTGAGATGTAGCTACGTCAGCTCGAAAGCCCCCACAGAAGCGAGGAACTTCATAATAAAAACATGAAGATAAATGTCAGCATATGTCGGCCTAACAATTCCTTAAACAACTGTAAGAGTATCGGTGAGAAACACTTTGTAATAAATAAAGAAAGAATAAATAAAATTAGCACTGCCCATCACATGCCATTGTCTTTTGAATCCAGACGTTGTGATTAAGGGGAGGGACTTCCCCTCTCGTTTGCATCTGCTATTAATATCATTTACATTGCTTTTCTCCTTTTCACGGTCCACTAAATTAATTTTTCTGTTTTGTCTGTAAATTCTTTTACGTTTTCCCTCAGTCCTTTTTTCCTGTATTCAATCTTCCGAAAGGGTTTCACAGCGGAAGACCGTAATAAGATCCATCCTTTCAATAATGGTACGAACCTCGAAATGGCAGATATTGAATAACTAACCGCGGAATAGAAAAGCAACTACGGTCGCTTAGCAGTGGAAAGACATCAGGACCAGACGAAGTACCTATAACATTCTACAAACATTATGCGAAAGAACTTGCTGACCTAGCAGCAGTTTGTTGTAGATCGCTGAAGCCATAATCAGTATATATTAATATTTAAGAGAATACGGGAAGAAACCTGTCAAATATTACTTCGGAGCTGAAACAACAAAAATGCATTACACGAACAGCGCGTTCACTTTCACCGTATTTCACACTGTTTATTTAGCATGTAACTGTAACGTTTCTCTACGATAAATGAAAGTGCTTGGTTTAAGTCATAAACTAATCGTGGCACGTCGGAAAGACGCCTTCTCGACATCCGGCCGTAGCCAGTTATCTTCTATGCACGGGATGTTCAAAAAGTCTCTCCGCTGTGCCGTATGGTTGTTAGCTGCGCGTGCAGTGTGCCGCAATGAATATACCGAAATGAAACTCAGTGAAATACAAGTTAATTAATTTATTGAATATTAATTTTTACTTACAAATTTTCACATTAAATGTTGAAAGTGTGTCCCCCCCCCCCCCCCCCCCCCCGTTGTTGAATACACAATTCAATTCGTCTAATCATGTTTCCAAACACAAGCTGTAACATTTCTTCTGTAACAGAAGCAGTGAAAGTGGATATTGCAGTTTTCAATTCACTGATGGATTTTGGACGGTTTTTATAGACAGTTGCTTTCGCTGCAAAAAATTGCTCTGAGCACTATGGGGACTTAACATCTTAGGTCATC